>NC_133328.1:649055700-649335700 GCF_042186555.1 Aquarana catesbeiana | reverse complement strand
GCAGGAGAGGACGGCGGGAGAGGGGAGCGAAGTTTAAAGGATGGTAGGAGAGGGGAGTGGAGTGAAGAAGGGAGGGGAGTGAAGAGGGCAGTTGGAGAGGGGAGCGGAGTGGAGAGGACGGCGGGAGAGGGAAGCGGAGTGGAGAGGACGGCGGGAGAGGGAAGCGGAGTGGAGAGGACGGCGGGAGAGGGAAGCGGAGTGGAGAGGACGGCGGGAGAGGGAAGCGGAGTGGAGAGGACGGCGGGAGAGGGAAGCGGAGTGGAGAGGACGGCGGGAGAGGGAAGCGGAGTGGAGAGGACGGCGGGAGAGGGAAGCGGAGTGGAGAGGATGGCGGGAGAGAGGGGAGTGGAGAGGACGGTGGGAGCGTGGAGGAGCGTAGTGGAGAGGACGGCGGGAGAGGGAAGCGGATTGGAGAGGATGGTGGGAGAGGGGAGCGGAGTGGAGAGGGAAGCGGAGTGGAGAGGACGGCGGGAGAGGGAAGCGGAGTGGAGAGGACGGCGGGAGAGGGAAGCGGAGTGGAGAGGACGGCGGGAGAGGGAAGCGGAGTGTAGAGGACGGCGGGAGAGGGAAGCGGAGTGGAGAGGACGGCGGGAGAGGGAAGCGGAGTGGAGAGGACGGCGGGAGAGGGAAGCGGAGTGGAGAGGACGGCGGGAGAGGGAAGCGGAGTGGAGAGGACGGCGGGAGAGGGAAGCGGAGTGGAGAGGACGGCGGGAGAGGGAAGCGGAGTGGAGAGGACGGCGGGAGAGGGAAGCGGAGTGGAGAGGACGGCGGGAGAGGAAAGCGGAGTGGAGTGGACGGCGGGAGAGGGAAGCGGAGTGGAGAGGACGGCGGGAGAGGGAAGCGGAGTGGAGAGGATGGCGGGAGAGAGGGGAGTGGAGAGGACGGTGGGAGCGTGGAGGGGAGCGTAGTGGAGAGGACGGCGGGAGAGGGAAGCGGAGTGGAGAGGACGGCGGGAGAGGGAAGTGGAGAGGACGGCGGGAGAGGGAAGCGGAGTGGAGAGGACGGCGGGAGAGGGAAGCGGAGTGGAGAGGACGGCGGGAGAGGGAAGCGGAGTGGAGAGGACGGCGGGAGAGGGGAGTGGAGAGGACGGCGGGAGAGGGAAGCGGAGTGGAGAGGACGGCGGGAGAGGGAAGCGGAGTGGAGAGGACGGCGGGAGAGGGAAGCAGAGTGGAGAGGACGGCGGGAGAGGGAAGCGGAGTGGAGAGGACGGCGGGAGAGGGAAGCGGAGTGGAGAGGACGGCGGGAGAGGGGAGCGGAGTGGAGAGGGAAGCGGAGTGGGGTGGACGGCGGGAGAGGGAGGCGGAGTGGAGAGGACGGCGGGAGAGGGAGGCGGAGTGGAGAGAACGGCGGGAGAGGGAGGCGGAGTGGAGAGGACGGCGGGAGAGGGAAGCGGAGTGGAGAGGACGGCGGGAGAGGGAAGCGGAGTGGAGAGGACGGCGGGAGAGGGAAGCGGAGTGGAGAGGACGGCGGGAGAGGGGAGCGGAGTGGAGAGGACGGCGGGAGAGGGGAGCGGAGTGGAGAGGACGGCGGGAGAGGGGAGCGGAGTGGAGAGGACGGCGGGAGAGGGGAGCGGAGTGGAGAGGACGGCGGGAGAGGGGAGCGGAGTGGAGAGGACGGCGGGAGAGGGGAGCGGAGTGGAGAGGACGGCGGGAGAGGGGAGCGGAGTGGAGAGGACGGCGGGAGAGGGGAGCGGAGTGGAGAGGACGGCGGGAGAGGGGAGCGGAGTGGAGAGGACGACGGGAGGGGGAGGCGGATTGGAGAGGACGGCGGGAGAGGCAAGCGGAGTGGAGAGGACGGCGGGAGCGTGGAAGGGAGCGGAGCGTAGTGGAGGGGAGCGGAGCAGAGACAACAGCAGGGGAGAGGGGAGTGGAGAGGATGGTGGGAGAGGGGAGCGGAGTGGAGAGGACGGCGGTGGAGAGGGAAGAGGAGCGGAGTGGAGAGGACGGACATAAGAATGTTCATAGTTGGATTCCAATCAATAAATCCATAAGATTGGTGGTCGGGTCGCCCCTCTCTGATGGCCATTGTGGCTCAATAAGAGTTTTGTCTGCAGATGGAAAATGTCCTCTGATGAGTGTGAGAAACTGTGTGAGGAAGATCCCCAGCTGCTGGGCACCCCCTCCTCCTGTACGTGGCCCTGCCCCCACCTCCGCTGTGCCTGAGTCCTGCCACACCCGCATCGGCACACAAGGTGGGTACCAACTGTTCCTCTGTAGAGTAGTCATGATCCTGGGTGGTTGATAGAGATCCTCCAGCACTCAGCCCTGAGAGCCCTCAAACCATCCAAACTGGCTGCTAACACTGAAATAAAAGCCGAGCTCTCACGTTCCTCGCTCTCACATTCCTCGCTCTCACATTCCTCGCTCTCACATTCCTCACTCTGGTGCCCCTATCTGTGGGATGTGTGAACTGGAATGTGATGAGGGGTCCTCTCCAGGCCGATTTTGGTATTAATTCCTGTAGATGATCCCAGTGTGAGAGCTCCTATAGACTGGGATAGGACCGCACTTTATGAAAACACTGCAATAATGATTAGTCCCGCCCATGTGACCGCCCCCGAGGGTTCTGGTTTGGTTAAGCTGCCAGTTACACTCGTTATGTAACCTGATTTATCACACTGTGTTTCCACTGTGTGCAGGTGGCGGCATGCCGGGGAAGGTAGTGAAGGTGAAGGAAGAGAAGAGTCCGAGCCCCATTCCTACACCCACCAGACAATGGGCCCCGCCCACTGGGAGCCCCAGCAGTCCTGACCGATCAGGTGAGAAACGATTTAAATGTTCCTGTAAGCCGTATGTTATTTTTCCATAATCAGGACCATCAATACCTCCCACAGAGAACTCAGCGAATGATCTTTTACTTCTTCAGTCCACAGAGTTGTACTAATAGATTGGACTCATTGATCCCCAAATTCCCTCAATACGATCTTCCATCTAATAAAAATAATCGCTCCAAAAATAAACCGATTCTCATCAAAGACGTCCCACAAGGATTTATTGACATAGTGCTGTGATTTACCTTTTGTCTGGAATCCCTCCAGAAAAATAGATCACTTCCTGTGCCTAGGCACTCCTGATATCAAGGCACTTCCTGTACCTAGGCATTCCTGATATCAGAACACTTCCTGTGCCTAGGCACTCCTGATATTAGAACACTTCCTGTGCCTATGCACTCCTGATATCAGAACACTTCCTGTGCCTAGGCACTCCTGATATCAGAACACTTCCTGTGCCTAGGCACTCCTGATATCAAGGCACTTCCTGTACCTAGGCACTCCTGATATCAGGGCACTTCCTGTACCTAGGCACTCCTGATAGGGCGCTTCCAGTGCCTAGGCACTCCTGATATCACGGTGCTTCCAGTGCCTAGGCACTCCTGATATCATGGTGCTTCCTATGCCTAGGCACTCCTGATAGGGCGCTTCCCGTGCCTAGGCACTCCTGATATCAGAGCGCTTCTCGCGCCTAGACACTCCTGACACCAGGGCACGTCCTGCACCTAGGCACTCCTGACATCAGGCGCTTCCAGTGCCTAGGCACTCCGGACACCAGGGCACATCCTGTGCCTAGGCACTCCTGACATCAAGGCGCTTCCTGTGCTGCATCCTCACATCTGTATATCTGCAGTGTGAGATCATCTAAGGCATTGCTGTCTCTGACTTCTGGACTCCCAAGATTTGGAGTGAGATTTTGGCGATGTCTCTAGTGTTCTCCTTGCTGGAGGCTGACATTAAAAGGAAAGCTCTGCCTGTACCAAGATGGCCGCCTCCACACAATAACCCAGTGCAGAACAAGACACGGTAAGTTGTCAGTAATGGGGAAAAGATCAGCTGCAGGAAGACCACAGACAATACTAGTGACTAGTCCTTCGTCCTTTGTCTACTGTTTTTGGGTCCAGCTTACAGACTTCAGCTCCTTCTCCTCTTAAGCCCCAAAGTCAAATCTCCTGCAAATAGGATTTATGAATAAAGTTATTGCAAATAAATAAAAGGAACACATAGTCCAGGCTTCTGATGCTTATAGGAGGTGGGGGTGGTGTCACTGCTACCTCCTGGGATAGCTGGGAGCTTGGAATCCTGCGAGATTATTCCCCATGTAATGGGCTGCAGTGCATTCTTAGCTCGCAGAGGCCACTTGCAGCCTGTAGATGGCAGTGTGTCCCTGCATAATATTATAATTGTCTGATACAATTACAGTATTTAACAAAAAAAAAAAAAAAAAATTATTCATGGAGTTACATAGTAACCAATGCAATGCTGATACTACTAAACCCGACCTGGGCGTCCAGGATTCACTTACCTCTGGGCACAGAAGGGTTAAACATTGTGACAGCGCAGCCAGTGCCGTATAAAGTATCCATTATGAAATATTTTGTCATTGCTTGTGCATGGAGCTAGTACTCAATACCAGAAAATGGGGGGACAAGAGAGCCTAGTAGGGTGTAAAGAATCTCCATATATATGATGGGATTGGTGACGTATAGCGCCATCTTCTGGGTCGGCTTTGATTGGTTCAGTTCTGGATACCCCACTGGAGGTTCCCCCCCCCCCCGTGTGATCACTCTGCCCTTGTCTGTCTAGGAACACCGTCTACAAACGTCCATCTCAGTGGCCTTAGGAGACTCATGGAGGAGATCCCGGTGGCGGAATCCAGCAGCTCTTCCCGCGCTATGTACAACATCGCCATCGGACACTCCATGATGAGGAGACACGACAGGACCAACTTCCTGTCCTACTACAACGGTGAGTTCAGGATGGTGGAGAGGTTTAGAGCAGGTAGGTCCTCAGGTACCCCCAACAGGTCATGTCTTCAGGATTTCCTTGACCTTGCCACACGTGCTTTACACCAATAGCAAGGGCTTGGTATTTATTATAGCTATTTCATCCCCAAACATGGCCTGTTGGGGGTACTTTGAGGGCTGCGGTTGGGAACCACTGATTTTGAGGTTCTACGTTGTGGGGTAAGGTCTCCTTCAATCACACAAGTGACTGGAGGACCGGGTGGTAGATACTTACCCGATGACCTCCACGACCAACCCTTCCCATTTTCCTTCGCCACCTCTTGAAAGGTAAGTGATATTCAGGGGTGTCTGAGCCGCCTTTACCAACACTTAAGGGCCAGTTGAAGACATTTGTGTACACAGATATAAGACAGCTGTGTGTACCAGAACCTCCTAACGCCCCTCCCCCGTGTCAGTCTGGCCAAACAGCTGACAGGTCCCCTTTGTTTTGTATAATGGAGTCTTCAGAGCCATGTGATATTCGGGGTGACCACTGATGATCCCCCATCTTCTTCCCTTTTGCAGATGATGGCATCTTCCAGGCCGAGCTGAATGATAACACGGTGGCGTCTGTGGATTCGGTGTACAGCGATGATACCAGCTTGTCCTCCGAGAACTGTGAGATCCATTCCTCTTTGAACAGCTATGGCGGGAATATACTGAGCATCGCATATCACCCCGGGGTGGGGGCGGGGGTATTTAGAGACGCCCAGGCTCAGTGACCCAGCAAGTACTGGAGCCAGAGACAGACCACCAATCATGGGCAGGACAGAGCAGAAGTCTCCACAGCCTGTCAATTGTGGTGTGATGTCATGGTGGGCGGGACAAAGCAAAGTCTCCTGGCCTGTCAAGGTCATGGGGGGGCGGGACAGAGCAGTAGTCAATCATGGTGTAATGTCATGGTGGGCGGGACAGAGCAGAAGTCTCCTAGCTTGTCAATCATGGTGTGATGTCATGGTGGATGGGACAGAGCAGAGGTCTCCCAGCTTGTCAATCATGGTGTGATGTCATGGTGGGTGGGACAGAGCAGAGGTCTCCCAGCTTGTCAATCATGGTGTGATGTCATGGTGGGTGGGACAGAGCAGAGGTGTCCCAGCTTGTCAATCGTGTGATGTCATGTTGGGTGGGACAGAGCAGAGGACAGGCCGGGAGACAATCATTGTGTGATGTCATGGTGGGCGGGACAGAGCAGAGGTCTCCCGGCCTGTCAAGGTCATGGGGGGCGGGACAGAGCAGTAGTCAATCATGGTGGGCGGGACAGAGCAGGGTCTCCCAGCTTGTCAATCATGGTGTGATGTCATGCTGCGTGGGACAGAGCAGAAGTCTCCCAGCTTGTCAATCATGGTGTAATGTCATGGTGGTTGGGACAGAGCAGAGGTCTCCCAGCTTGTCAATCATGGTGTGATGTCATGGTGGGTGGGACAGAGCAGAGGTGTCCAAGCTTGTCAATCGTGTGATGTCATGTTGGGTGGGACAGAGCAGAGGACAGGCCGGGAGACAATCATTGTGTGATGTCATGGTGGGCGGGACAGAGCAGAGGTGTCCCAGCTTGTCAATCGTGTGATGTCATGTTGGGTGGGACAGAGCAGAGGACAGGCCGGGAGACAATCATTGTGTGATGTCATGGTGGGCGGGACAGAGCAGAGGTCTCCCGGCCTGTCAAATCGTGTGATGTCATGGTGGGGGGGACAGCAGAGGTCTCCAGGCCTGTCAATCATGGTGTGATGTCATGGTGGGCGGGACAGAGCAGGAGTTTGAGATTCCCAAGCTCGCTCAGGTGATTGGCTGGGTGCTGTCATGTGATCCTCCATACCTGGAAGTACCAGGTCCTTTCCTTGCTCCTGGCAGTGGAGCTGAGTGGTGGGTGATGTGAAGGGTGGCATTAAAGGGCACCTTAATTTTTTTTTACACCTTCTATTTTTTGGGGGGGACCTTCACCCCCAAATACCTATTCTGCTGGTCCCAGAGGGGGGTAGAATGGACAAATCACAGCTTTGTGTTCCCCCTTAAGAATGTCTCCTTTAAGGACTCTCCCTTCTCTAATGATGGTCTTCAGAGGCTGTTCATGGTAACATTGAAGTTTTCTGTACTTCACCCCCTCAGTGGATCCCTCGTATTCAGCGATCGGTGGGCTGCAGCGGGTGGTGAGCGAGTTTGCAGAGCTGGGCTCGGTCAGTCCTTTGGTGGCAGTTTCCGTACCGCCGTCCACCGGCGCCCAGGAAGGACACGGACTGAAGGCCAAGGAGCCGACACCCGGTGAGTGCAAAATGTGAGTGTTTTCCCGGTCCCCTGACCCTGTATGGCCGGTACTAATGTTCATCCTTCTCCGCAGGTTCCGCTCCTCGTCTGAACGATGCCGGGAGGGGGTCGCAGAGGGGGATGCTGGTGAGCACGGCGAGTGCCTGTTCAACTGAGAATGGTGAGAGCCGTAGGCCAATCAGAGCTCTTCTTGATGTGACCCGTGATCCTGATTTGTGTCATCCCGCGACTCATCTTCTCTACAGGGGAGGCTGCGTACGCGGCGCTGTGCGGATTACAGAAGGTCGTCCGCGGCTTCAATGAGCAAGAATGCGTGAGCCCCTTCACAGCGGTGCGGAGCGCCCCCCATCATGGCGGCCTGAGGGAGAGTCTGACCAAGAGAAGCTTCACCCAGGAGGAGGAAGGTGATGACCACCATTGGGGTTATGAGGATGGGTTGTGTCTGGATGGGGAGGGGTGCACTTGGGTCCCAATCTTTTCTCCGGGATCCATGATTGGTGTGTCCACATGTAGCGGGGGAGGGGTCTGAACTGTGGGCCCCTCATTGAGGTGATCCCCCACTAACAGCTCCTTCTTTTCTCTGTGTCTCCAGGTGAATCTCCACAGCTTCCGGATTCTTCTCCAGCCCTGGCCACTCGCTTCCTGTGTGAGGGGTCCTGGCTTCCCAATGCTGGTGAGATGCTGAGAATGAGAGGAAGTGTGCAGAACCTCTCCAATTATAGCGCCCCCTCCATGTCTCCAGTTATAGCGCCCCCTCCATGTCTCCAGTTATAGCGCCCCCTCCATGTCTCCAGTTATAGCGCCCCCTCCATATCTCCAATGATAGCGTCCCCTCCATGTCTCCAGTTATAGCGCCCCCTCCATGTCTCCAGTTATAGCGCCCCCTCCGTGTCTCCAATTATAGCGCCCCCTCCGTGTCTCCAGTTATAGCAACCCCTCCATATCTCCAATGATAGCGTCCCCTCCATGTCTCCAGTTATAGCGTCCCCTCCGTGTCTCCAGTTATAGCAACCCCTCCATATCTCCAATGATAGCGTCCCCTCCATGTCTCCAGTTATAGCGCCCCCTCCATGTCTCCAGTTATAGCGCCCCCTCCATGTCTCCAGTTATAGCGTCCCTTCCATATCCCCAATGATAGCGTCCCCTCCATGTCTCCAGTTATAGCGTCCCCTCCATGTCTCCAGTTATAGCGCCCCCTCCATGTCTCCAGTTATAGCAACCCCTCCATATCTCCAATGATAGCGTCCCCTCCATGTCTCCAGTTATAGCGTCCCCTCCGTGTCTCCAGTTATAGCGTCCCCTTCATATCTCCAATGATAGCGTCCCCTCCGTGTCTCCAGTTATAGCGCCCCCTCCATGTCTCCAGTTATAGCGTCCCCTCCATGTCTCCAGTTATAGCGTCCCCTCCGTGTCTCCAGTTATAGCGTCCCCTCCGTGTCTCCAGTTATAGCGTCCCCTCCGTGTCTCCAGTTATAGCGCCCCCACCATGTCTCCAGTTATAGCGCCCCCTCCGTGTCTCCAGTTATAGCGTCCCCTCCATGTCTCCAGTTATAGCGTCCCCTCCGTGTCTCCAGTTATAGCGTCCCCTCCGTGTCTCCAGTTATAGCGTCCCCTCCGTGTCTCCAGTTATAGCGTCCCCTCCGTGTCTCCAGTTATAGCGTCCCCTCCATGTCTCCAGTTATAGCGCCCCCTCCATGTCTCCAGTTATAGCGTCCCCTCCGTGTCTCCAGTTATAGCGTCCCCTCCGTGTCTCCAGTTATAGCGTCCCCTCCATGTCTCCAGTTATAGCGTCCCCTCCATGTCTCCAGTTATAGCGTCCCCTCCATGTCTCCAGTTATAGCAACCCCTCCATATCTCCAATGATAGCGTCCCCTCCATGTCTCCAGTTATAGCGTCCCCTCCGTGTCTCCAGTTATAGCGTCCCCTTCATATCTCCAATGATAGCGTCCCCTCCATGTCTCCAGTTATAGCGTCCCCTCGGTGTCTCCAGTTACAGCGCCCCCTCCATGTCTCCAGTTATAGCGTCCCCTCCGTGTCTCCAGTTATAGCGTCCCCTCCGTGTCTCCAGTTATAGCGTCCCCTCCGTGTCTCCAGTTATAGCGCCCCCTCCATGTCTCCAGTTATAGCGCCCCCACCATGTCTCCAATTATAGCGTTCCCTCCGTGTCTCCAGTTATAGCGTCCCCTCAGTGTCTCCAGTTACAGCGCCCCCTCCATGTCTCCAGTTATAGCACCCCCACCATGTCTCCAGTTATAGCGTCCCTTCCATATCCCCAATGATGGCGTCCCCTCCGTGTCTCCAGTTATAGCGCCCCCTCCATGTCTCCAGTTATAGCGCCCCCTCCATGTCTCCAGTTATAGCGCCCCCTCCATGTCTCCAGTTATAGCGCCCCCTCCATATCCCCAATGATAGCATCCCCTCCATATCCCCAATGATAGCGTCCCCTCCGTGTCTCCAGTTATAGCGTCCCCTCCATGTCTCCAGTTATAGCGCCCCCTCCATGTCTCCAGTTATAGCGCCCCCTCCGTGTCTCCAGTTATAGCGTCCCCTCCATGTCTCCAGTTATAGCGCCCCCACCATGTCTCCAGTTATAGCGCCCCCTCCGTGTCTCCAGTTATAGCGTCCCCTCCATGTCTCCAGTTATAGCGCCCCCTCCGTGTCTCCAGTTATAGCGTCCCCTCCATGTCTCTGGTACCATGTCTCCGGTTGTAGGGCCCCTGCCGTGTCTCCAGTTTAAGGCACCCCCCCCCCCCCCCCCCCGCGGGTTAAAATCCAACATTTTACAGTTCGAGTTGTGATTTATTTGTTATCTTTGAGACACGGCCATCTAAGTAGCAAACAAAATAGAAAAGTAAAAAAAAAATTAAGCTTACACTGCCACATTTCTTGGTGTAGCGTCTCCAGTTTTAGGGCCCCCACCGTGTCTCTAAACTATCCTCTCTCTCTCCCCCTACAGACTCCTCATACTCTGCCCTCAGCGGACTACAGAAAGTGGTGAATGGCTTCTCTGATCTCGGTTGTGTCAGTCCATTCTCAGCAGTCAGCACATCCGCCAGTGAAAGCGCCATAGAAATTTGCTCCCGGAAAAAGAGCGAACAGCCGTCCCTGGGTGAGGAGACTGAAACCTTTCCGCCTGTCTGTAAATTTCCCCCGGAAAGTTCACCATTTCTCAGAAAATCCTGACTGAAGGTGTCCTTCATGGATTCATGAGATCTGCTTGGGTTCAGTGTCCGCCTGCTGGGGCTTTGACGATTATTAGATATACGAGTGGACAATAACTTCCGTTGTTTCAGCCAATCAGAATCTGTGGTATTAGGGGGTCATTCATAGAGTCTGACCTGATTATTCTGTATCCTTGGTGAAGCCATATTTATTTCCTACAATGC
Organism: Aquarana catesbeiana; assembly: GCF_042186555.1. Taxonomy (NCBI): domain Eukaryota; kingdom Metazoa; phylum Chordata; class Amphibia; order Anura; family Ranidae; genus Aquarana; species Aquarana catesbeiana. The sequence goes on along the minus strand of NC_133328.1, from coordinate 649,325,279 downwards.
CTCTGTGCCCCAGGAATCCACAAACACTAATACTGATTAACACTTGACTATTTGTTGACATTGTCTCGGTACTTTGGGCCCCGACCTGCATCCTTTATAAGTACAGTGACAATCCTTGTCCCTGAATGCTGGGCTCCAGACTGGGTCCTTTATAAGTACGGTGACAATCCTTGTCTCGGTACGCTGGAGCCCCGAGCCCCCCCCCCCCCGGTGACGGCCCTTGTCTCGGTACGCTGACCCCCCCTGGTGGCGGTCCTTGTCTCATTACGCTGACCCCCCGGTGACGGTCCTTGTCTCGGTGCACTGACCCCCCGGTGACGGTCCTTGTCCCAGTACGCTGACCCCCCGGTGACGGTCCTTGTCTCGGTATGCTGACCCACCCCGGTGACCGTCCTTGCCTCAGTATGCCGACCCCCCGGTGACGGTCCTTGTCTCAGTACGCTGACCCCCCGGTGACGGTCCTTGTCTCAGTACGCTGACCCCCCGGTGACGGTCCTTTTCTCTGTATGCTGACCCACCCCGGTGACAGTTCTTGTCTCAGGTACGCCGGGCCCCCGATGGGTTGTTGCTATTATTCAGTGTTAGAAGATGTGTGTAAATGATGTGTTCTCTCCTGTACAGACACCTCCTGTTCTGCTCTCTGTGGGCTGAAGAAGGGGGTTAATGGTGTCCCCGACAGCAGCTGTGTGAGCCCGGCCACAGCGTCCAGTAACCCTTCCAGTGTGGGAGAGCCGGACCCCGTTGTGAGGAGGAGATGTGAGCAAAGCGAAGGTCAGTCGGGTCGTTTCCAAGCCAAAATCCTCCATATAATGACACGTGCCAACAGTAGACTGCATGATAGGCCCCCTATCCTGTGTATTGGGGGGAAGGGGGGAAATGACTTTATCAGCTGTCTGTGTCCAGCTCGGGTCTCATTCTATTTATCTATGTCTTCCAGTCCACAGAGACTCTGCACTCTCTCATGGACCATCCAACAATCCGCAAAGGAATCCTCCCCGGCCCAGCGGTCAGTGTATCGACCTGACGCAGGAAGAGGAGCCAGCAGGCGCTAAAGCCAGAACACCCAATCAGGAGAAGCAGAGCTTCAGGAATGGTAAATGCTTCCTCCATCTACAGGACAGTGTTTGTACCTCCTGGGTTGTTCTCCTCTATGGAACATGTCCAAGGGTGTTCCTTCTCTATGGAGCATGTCCAAGGGTGTTCCTTCTCTATGGAGCATGTCCAAGGATGGTCCTTCTCTATGGAGCATGTCCATGGGTGGTCCTTCTCTATGGAGCATGTCCATGGGTGGTCCTTCTCTATGGAGCATGTCCATGTGTGGTCCTTCTCTATGGAGCATGTCCATGTGTGGTCCTTCTCTATGGAGCATGTCCATGGGTGGTCCTTCTCTATGGAGCATGTTCATGGGTGGTCCTTCTCTATGGAGCGTGTCCATGGGTGGTCCTTCTTTATGGAGCCTGTCCATGGGTGGTCCTTCTCTATGGAGCATGTCCAAGGGTGGTCCTTCTCTATGGAGCATGTCCAAGGGTGTTCCTTCTCTATGGAGCATGTCCAAGGGTGGTCCTTCTCTATGGAGCATGTCCAAGGGTGGTCCTTCTCTATGAAGCATGTCCATGGGTGGTCCTTCTCTATGGAGCATGTCCATGTGTGGTCCTTCTCTATGGAGCATGTCCATGGGTGGTCCTTCTCTATGGAGCGTGTCCATGGGTGGTCCTTCTTTATGGAGCGTGTCCATGGGTGGTCCTTCTCTATGGAGCATGTCCAAGGATGGTCCTTCTCTATGGAGCATGTCCAAGGATGGTCCTTCTCTATGGAGCATGTCCATGGGTGGTCCTTCTCTATGGAGCATGTCCAAGGATGGTCCTTCTCTATGGAGCATGTCCAAGGATGGTCCTTCTCTATGGAGCATGTCCAAGGATGGTCCTTCTCTATGGAGCATGTCCATGGGTGGTCCTTCTCTATGGAGCATGTCCATGGGTGGTCCTTCTCTATGGAGCATGTCCATGGGTGGTCCTTCTTTATGGAGCATGTCCATGGGTGGTCCTTCTCTATGGAGCATGTCCATGGGTGGTCCTTCTCTATGGAGCATGTCCATGGGTGGGCCTTCTCTATGGAGCATGTCCATGGGTGGTCCTTCTCTATGGAGCATGTCCATGGGTGGTCCTTCTCTATGGAGCATGTTCAAGAGTGGTCCTTTTCTGTGGAGTATATTCAAGGGTGGTCCTTCTCTATTGAACATGTTCAAGGGTGGTCCTTCTCTATTTAGCATGTCCAAGGGTGTTCCGTCTCTATGGAGCATGTCTATGGGTGGTCCTTCTCTATGGACCATGTTCATGGGTGGTCCTTCTCTATGGACCATGTTCATGGGTGGTCCTTCTCTATGGACCATGTTCATGGATGGTCCTTCTCTATGGACCAGGTAAATGGGTGGTCCTTCTCTGTGGAGCATGTTTTATGTTTACTAATGCTTTAAGAGATCCAGAACAATCTGTACAGTAATGAAAATGCCTTTTCTTGTAACAGACCGAACCCCAGAATCGTCCAGTGGCCAGGCCACAAAGCCAATGGGGGAGCGGACCAGACCCCCTGCCAGCTCCCAGCTCATCGATCTGACGGAAGAGGAGGAGGCGCCGGTCAGGCACAAAGTACCGAGCTCAGAGGCCGGCAGGAAATTTCATTCTGGTAAGAGGACAGGGAATGGAAATCTGAAGATGGTGGGACTGTTCAGTCCTGCTGTCCCTCAGCAGCGGCCAATCCCTGAATAGGATGACAAAAATGAAACTCATAGCTTTGTGACCCCCCCCCCCCCCAATTTAACCTGCAGCCATAGTCACATTGGTGACCTTTAGCAAGCCTGCTGGGTCTCTGGAGGAATGCCTTCTGGAGGTGGAGTCATAGGTCATGTGATGCATTTATTAGGAACACTGGGTGCATTTACCCAGAAGCCCCCTCTTTCCAGGGGAGGGAAGTCACATTCTCCATTCTTGGTTTTAGGGCTTATTTACACTTGCTTGGACTTTAACACACATGAAAGTGCCTACTGTTTCAACATGCTTTTTTGAAGTGTTTTTGATACTTCAGTAAAGCTTTAATGAAGCTTGGCAAATGCCCTGCGTGTGTTGATTTTCTATTTGTTTTAAAGGTAGTAGAACCCCAGCTCAGTACTACCCCTGTTCAGCAGATCTGCGGCTTATTAGTACCTTTCTTCAGCAGATACCCCGCTCAGTAGTAACCCCCAGCTCTGCTGATCCCTCACTCAGTAGTAACCCCCAGCTCTGCTGATCCCTCACTCAGTAGTAACCCCCAGCTCTGCTGATCCCTCACTCAGTAGTAACCCCCAGCTCTGCTGATCCCCCCCACTAAGTAGTAACCCTGAGCTCTGTTGATTCTCCTCTCAGTAGTAACCCCCCAGCTTTGCTGATCCCCCGCTCAGTAGTAACCCCAGGCTCTGCTGATACCCCACTCAGTAGTAACCCCCAGCTCTGCTGATACCCCGCTCAGTAGTAACCCCGAGCTCTGGTCCCCACTCACCTCCCACTATATTGCTCCCACGCTGCTCACCATGTGTGACATCTGATAGTTTCTCTTGCTCTGGTCCCCCAGCTCTGCTGATCCTCTGCTGCTCAGTCCTCTCTCTCTCCGTTCCCCGCTCTATAGCGATCCCATGTTGCACCACGTGTACCGTCTGCTAGTTGCTTCGCTCCGTTCCCGTCCCCTCTCACCTTCCCGCTGCTCCACCCTGCACACCAGATGTGACGTCTGCACCAGACACTCCCAGAATCTATACACATGACTGCTGATGACGTCTTTCCGGTTCGCTTGTTGGTTTCCCGGTGCATCCTGGAATATCTCATATCTGCAATACCTCCAAAACAAAGTGAAGCCAACGCTAAATAAAAGCCCTTCAAAAACTGCAGGTACTGTAAGCAAGTGTTGTCATAGACTTCTATGGAGGCTTTGGAGATGCTTTGAAGCACCAAGAAAGTGACATGGGATCATGTTTTAAGCAAAGCAAACACAACGTGTGACCAGGACTGTAAGGAACCATTTTATTTAGTGGGAGGAGCTTTGATTGTCAATCAGAGTGTTTTAAAAAAAAGCATCCGATTCCACTTTTCGAAGCAAGTGTAAACAAAGCCTTAGGGTTCCATATTATCTCATTGGATCCTCTAATATGTCTTTCTTTGCTCTCAGCCAGTCAACATAAAGCCACTTCAGACAGGATGCACAGATCCCCCATCACCGCAGCTGCCAGGACACAGAGGGTCGGTGCAGACAGGCCGCTGGACCCGGGGCCCTCCGGAGCCCGTAGAGGAGGTGAGGGTGATATTGGTGTGCGGATGGTCTGCCGGTGTGTGTGGCTGCCGTCATCTCACATCCCGTATGATTGTGTCTTCTCCAGGAATCCCCACCGTAAATGAACACATCAGCGGCCTGGAGAAGCTGCTGAAAGGAGTGCCAACGTTTACCCCACCGAATACCCCCAGCGGGCAGAGGCGTAGCGGGAGCTGGTGGTTTAAAAGCACGTCCCCTCATGGTAATGTATAGGAGGGCATGGCTGACTCTTCCCATTGGGCACCACCCATTAAAATGGTGTAAACTGTTTGTATTGTTTGTACAGGCCAATCAGATTGCAGCTGTCCTTCTCTAGACTGTCAGTTACATTGTTTCCATCTTTCTCTGTGAACTACAGAATCCCCTCCTCCATGTTATAGAGGCAATGGGAAGGTGTTATGTAGTCCTGTCCTAGGGTGACAATGCTGCTCCTCCATAGATATAGAACACTGAGCCTTGTAATCCTAGAACAGTATATGACTGGAGAAGGACAGATTGGACTGTAATTGTGATTTAGGGAAATGGTGTATGGAGTGAGCAGAACTGGGAGCTCTCGGATTTAGTCTCAATCTCTCCTCTTGTCCTCCAGAGACGTGAATGGCCGCAGTGATCACCGTTGCTGGACACGAAGGGCGAGGGAATGGGCGTGATTGTGACCTTACAAAAGCATTTTATTGTAAGAGACAGAACATTAAGGGGGGATCCTGCCTATCACATGGATCTGAAGATCTCACAACACTGGGAGGAAATCACTGACAATCTCAATGGGTTTACAGACATTACCAATAACCTGGAGAGACATCGGCCGGGGGCCACAATGACCAGACGCAGATAAGGGAGGGTAGCGTGGATGTCCAAAGTGTTGGTGAGTACTTGTGCTGCAAGCGGACGGAGGTCACGTCTGAGGAAAGTGAAACCTATTGGATTGTTTGGTCATTTCCCTGAATTCTTGTTACCTTATCTCCACAGGGGGCGCTGCTCCATGAACATGATTCCAATAGAAGGCCATCAATGTGGTAGACAAGGCTTCAGATACGCCATCTATAATCTGCGTCACTCAGAGCAGCTAAGACATGGCGGACGAACTGCCTATGGTATGTATACACACTCATTGGGTGAAGGGTGTATTAAAGGGAACAGATACTTTTTATTGGTATTTATACTACATGGCCAAAAGTAAGTGGACCCCCCCTCCAAATGATGGAGTTCAGGTGTCTCTAGTGAAGGGTACTGGTAAATCCCCATCATAAAAAAGACATTGTAGACAATTATTTTCCGCCAACCTTGTGGTAACAGATTGGTGAAGACCAGTTCTGTTCCAGCATGACTGTGCCCCCCCTGTGTACAAAGCCAGCTCCATAAAGGCATGACGTGACCAGCTTGGACCAGCTCCATAAAGACATGATGTGACCAGTTTGGACCAGCTCCATAAAGACATGATGTGACCAGTTTGGACCAGCTCCACAAAGACATGGATTGACCAGTTTGGACCAGCTCCATAAAGATATGTGTTGAGTAGTTTGGACCATCTCCATAAAGACATAGGTTGACTAGTTTGAACCAACTCCATAAAGACATGGGTTGGCCAGTTTGAACCAGCTCCATGAAGACATGGGTTGGCCAGTTTGAACCAGCTCCATGAAGACATGGGTTGGCCAGTTTGAACCAGCTCCATGAAGACATGGGTTGGCCAGTTTGAACCAGCTCCATGAAGACATGGGTTGGCCAGTTTGAACCAGCTCCAGGAAGACATGGGTTAACCAGTTTGAACCAGCTCCATGAAGACATGGATTGATCAGTTTGGACCAGCTCCATAAAGACATGGGTTGACCAGTTTGGTGTGCATACCTGAGTTCTCAATGACAGCCAGGATTGAGAGCCCCCAGCTGTGCATACCTGAGACATCAATGACAACCGACATTGAAAACCCCCAGCGTTGCCTACCTGAGCTATCAATGTTGGGATTGAAAGCCCCCAGCTGTGCATACCTGAGCTGTCAATGTTGGGATTGAGATCCCCCAGCTCTGCATACTTGAGCTGTCAATGACAACCGTCATTGAAAACCACCAGCCTTGCATACCTGAGCTGTCAATGTTGGGATTGAGAGCCCCCAGCTGTGCATACTTGAGCTGTCAATGTTGGGATTGAGAGTCCCCAGCTGTGCATCCCTGAGCTGTCAATATCGGGATTGAGAGCCCCCAGTTGTGCATACCTGAGCTATCAATATCGGGATTGAGAGCCCCCAGCTCTGCATACTTGAGCTGTCAATGACAACCATCATTGAAAACCCCCAGCTGTGCATACCTGAGCTGTCAATGATGGGATTGAGAGCCCCCAGCTGTGCATACCTGAGCTGTCAATGATGGGATTGAGAGCCCCCAGCTGTGCATACCTGAGGGAGGTGTCAATGGCTACTGGCATTGAGAGCCACCAGCCGTGCAAAGTGCTGACTGTTAGTTCTAAAAGTGGATCGTGCTGAGAAATGTTCATGAACAGATTGTGGGTGGTAAGGGGTTAAATATCAACTGGTGTCTGTAATCCTTCTTACTGATAAAATCCCCCCTCCCCCCCTTTTTTTTTTGTCACAGGGCCCGCCTTTCTCTCCACCCCATCACATGATTCTTGAGCATCATTGGACTCTTGAGATGTCATCTCCTTCCCTGCTGTTTCTTAAACTGGTCTGAGCTACGAGGTACGAAGACTCATCTTGCAGATGGCGCTGTTTGCAGAAAAGCGCGGGATTCGCTGGCCTCGCTCCTGTACCTGGCTCCGGGTTCTTCTGGACTTGCTCCTGTACCTGGCTCCGGATCCTCCGGCCTCGCTCCTGTACCTGGCTCCGGATCCTCCGGCCTCGCTCCTTTACCTGGCTCCGGATCCTCCGGCCTCGCTCCTGTACCTGGCTCCGGATCCTCCGGCCTCGCTCCTGTACCTGGCTCTGGATCCTCCAGCCTCGCTCCTGTACCTGGCTCCGGATCCTCCGGCCTCGCTCCTGTACCTGGCTCCGGATCCTCCGGCCTCGCTCCTGTACCTGGCTCCGGATCCTCCGGCCTCGCTCCTGTACCTGGCTCCGGATCCTCCGGCCTCGCTCCTGTACCTGGCTCCGGATCCTCCGGCCTCGCTCCTGTACCTGGCTCCGGATCCTCCGGCCTCGCTCCTGTACCTGGCTCCGGATCCTCCGGCCTCGCTCCTGTACCTGGCTCCGGATCCTCCGGCCTCGCTCCTGTACCTGGCTCCGGATCCTCCGGCCTCGCTCCTGTACCTGGCTCCGGATCCTCCGGCCTCGCTCCTGTACCTGGCTCCGGATCCTCCGGCCTCGCTCCTGTACCTGGCTCCGGATCCTCCGGCCTCGCTCCTGTACCTGGCTCCGGATCCTCCGGCCTCGCTCCTGTACCTGGCTCCGGATCCTCCGGCCTCGCTCCTGTACCTGGCTCCGGATCCTCCGGCCTCGCTCCTGTACCTGGCTCCGGATCCTCTGGCCTCGCTCCTGTACCTGGCTCCGGATCCTCTGGCCTCGCTCCTGTACCTGGCTCCGGATCCTCCGGCCTCGCTCCTGTACCTGGCTCCGGATCCTCCGGCCTCGCTCCTGTACCTGGAGCTGGATCCTCCACAGCTCACCCTGGCCTCCACCACTATCAGCACTACCATAAACACGTTGCAGGCCAGACGGCTTCAGAACTGTTACAGAAATGTCTATTTTTCTACAAGTCACTTTATGTACATAGAACGAACGTCTGACTGTGACAATCTGTACAGATGTATAGAACTTCATCCCACGGGATAACAGGGTCTACCGCTACAGAGACTGAATCTTACCGTGTATAGATTATTTTGTGTGTTCCTGTTTTTTTATAGTCCCGACTTAAACGTTTCTTATATTTTACACCCAACAGATTTGGTCATATCTGGCCAGTAAACGCAGATTAGAGGGCGGCTCATGCAGAAGAGTTATATGTGACGTTCAGCATTACATAAAGGACGAGATATTATTATACCACAAATAACCGATGAACCCCGCGCTCAGAATTATTTTCACAAGTGTTCTCCAAAAAAACCTTAATGTGCAATTGCTGCCACCTTACAATATAAAACTATAACAACCCGTAAGTGGAGTGAGAACCCCCCAACAGGTAGCGCAATTGTTAATAACGCAACCCCTTCAATACCGGGCGCTTTCACCCCCTTCCTGCCCAGGCCAATTTTCAGCTTTCAGCGCTGTCACACTTTTTATAATTTTATCATTTTTTTTCCCACAAATAGAACTTTCTTTGGGTGGTATTTAATCACAGGGACCGGAAGGATTTGCCCCCTTAATGACCAGGGCGTTTTTTGCGATATGGCACTGCGTCACTTTAACTGACAATTGCGCGGTCATGTGACGACGTACCCAAAAAAAACTTGACGTCCTTTTTTCCCCACAAATAGAGATTTCTTTTGGTGGTATTTGATCACCTCTGCGGTTTTTATTTTTTGCGATATAAACAAAAAAAAAGCGACAATTTTGGAAGAATAACTATTTTTTACTTTTTGCTATAATAAAAATCCAAAACAAAAAAAAAAAAAGTTCTTTCTCATTTTAGGCCGATATGTATTCTTCTACATATTTTTGGTAAAAAAAAAATCGTAATAAGCGTATATTGATACACGCAAAAGTTACTGCGTCTACAAGTTATGGGATAGATTTCTGGCCTTTTTATTACTTATTTGTTTTTTGTTTTTTTTTTTAGTAATGGCGGTTATCGTCGTTTTTTGCGGGACTGTGACATTGCGGCAGACAGATTGGATACTTTTGACGCTTATTTGGGACCAGTGACATTAATACAACGATCAGAGCTAGAAATAGGCACTGATTACTGTATAAATGTCACTGGCAGGAAAGGGGTTAACACTAGGGGGCGATCAAGGGGTTAAGTGTTCCCTGGGAGGTGTTTTTAACTGTGGGGGGGGAGGGGACTGACTGGGAGTAGAGAGAGAGAGATCTCTGTTCCTGATCACTAAGAACAGTAGATCTCTCTCTACTTCCCTTTCATAACAGGGATCTGTTTGTTTACATTGACCGATCCCCGTTCTGTCTCTCTCAGGAGCGATCGCGGCCACGCGCATTGGCTCCGGCGTCGCACCGCCTATCACTCTTAAAGCGGCCGACGTACACCTACGGCAGTTCGCACAGGGGAGCCAACTTGAGGCACTATAATGATGGCGGCTGGTCGGCAAGCGATTAATTACCACTGGGGTTTTTATTTTTTGCTTAATAAACTAATCAAGACCAAAAATTTTGAAGAAAAAAAAAAAAGTTTTTCTTAGTTTCTGAGACTGCACCGATGGGCAGTGATGAGGCTGCACCGATGGGCAGTGATGAGGCTGCACCGATGGGCAGTGATGAGGCTGCACCGATGGGCAGTGATGAGGCTGCAATGACGGGCAGTGATGAGGTTGCACTGATTGGCACTGGTGAGGCTGCACTGATGGGCAGTGATGAGGCTGCACTGATGGGCAGTGATGAGGCTGCACCAATGGGCACTGACGCGGCTGCACTGATAAGTGGGGCTGCACTGATAATCAGTGCACCAATTATCAGTGTAAATGCTGTACTCGCTGTGCCCTGTCAGATCGGCTCTCCTTTCCTCACACGCTGTCTGTTTTTAGAAAGGAGAGCCGATAACCGGCAAGACTGGTTACACGTGACCAGCTGTGGTTGGACACAGCTGATCACATGTTAAAGGGCCGCTGTGATTGGTCCTTTACCCAGATCTGTGATCCGCTGTGTCCGAAGGACACAGCAATCGCAGATACTTCCTGATGCGCACCCCAGGGGGCACATGTGAGGCACATTCTTGGGAGGAAGTCCAGGAACACCCCTGCCCACCAAACTGGAGAGCCGCGGTGTAGCTGTATATCAGCTATTGCGCAGTGGTTAGGGTAGTACACTTAATATAATCAATAAACCTTAATACAAGCCAGTCAAAAATAAAGTGTCCATCAGTGCAAAGTTCATATAAACAATCTGACAGATCACAAAGTGTCCAATGGTATCTTCCCAATTTATGCAAAACGCACTGAAATCTTCCAACTTCCCCACACCCCCATGCACTAGAAGTGATATCCTCTGCTTAGGATCCCCTTATACTGGCTCCTCCCATTTGCACTCATAACGCCACTGGGACTCGGAAGAAAAGAAACTTCCATAGCGTGATACCGTAATTACCTCTTTAATCAAACCCAACTTTAGTTAAAATGAAACTCACAAGCATAATAAAAAATTAAGCCCATTAAGACGAAAATGAAAGACTCGAAAATATAAAAAATAATTGCTCCCATATTGCAATAACTTTATATAAATTAATTTAATAAAAAAAGTGGGCTGCACTTACAAGGTAAAAGACGTTCGTAAGCAATACAGCAGCATGTCTTGTGATAAGAACCGCTGCGTCTCCACAGGATTCCCTTCACTTCCTGGTTCATTTGTCTATCAACCTCCCTGAGAGGAAAAAACATGATGTCGTCCACCCTAAGCGTTTCGTCACTATCGGACATCGTCTGGGGATTGGCCAGGTGACTGCGTCATCACGCATGTCATTTATATAATCCCACGGCGCCATCTTAACTACTGGCCGCTAGATTAGTATGGTAATAGATGCAAGGCGGCACCGCCATTTTAACTGCTGGCCACCCATTCAAACAATGAGAACAAGGAAGTCAAAAAATAGAATAGAAAAGAACCATCTAGTGGCAGAAATATAAAATAGCCGAATAGAGAAAAGTATTATAATAATAAATGGCAAACCCAGAAAGGAAGCCAAAAGCCGTACAGACGCCGCATCCTTGTAAATAAAAATGCACAGTAATAAATTACTTACAGGCATGCAATCTTAATAGTAATATAAACAAATACAGAAAATAGGAAAAAAACTAATTGTAAATAAAATAAAAATGAAAAATAAAATAATATATAAAAAAAGATTTTAATCCTTAAGCATTATTTATAATACAATTAATGTCCTAGTCTACGTTTAAGCCGAAGGGTACTGAAGATTTCATATCAAATATCCATCTAGTTTCTAGCCTGGAAATAGATCTAACCATATTTGTACCCCTCCAATGGGGTCAAATTTTATCAAAAGCCAAAAGGAGGGTCCCTTTAAGTTTCCTATCATGATGCTTGGCATAGTGTCTAGATAGATTCTGCTTTCTAAAACCATGCGTAACGTTCCCCGCGTGTTCAGATAAACGTACATGCAATGCCCTTTTTGTGTGTCCAATATACTGTTTAGTGCATGGGCACTAAATTACGTAAACAACATATTCAGTAGAACAGATAATGAATGATTCTATATTATACGTCCGATTTGAGTAGATTGAAAAGTCTCTCATTTTCGTCCTCAGAAGGAGTTGATCTGACAAATGCTACATTTTCTACAGGGGAAAAAAACCTTTCATAGATTGAAAGAATTAAATTGTTTTCGGGGGGGGGGTTTTCTATGTTTGGGGCACTGTTGTGTCGCAAAGATGGAGCTCCTCTGTAAATTACTACAGGGTGGTCTGGGATTATTGGACCAATTATTTTGTCATTCTTTAGTATACCCCAATGTGTATTGAGGATCTCCTTAACAGAGAAATGTTGGTTAGAGTATCCTGTGATCATAGACCATCCAAATTTGTTATCTGGTCCACGATTGGTCCCTCTTGTTCTAATTTAGCATATGACTCCTATCCATATTACCTACTTTTTCAATAGTTTCATCAATATCCCTCTCCTGATAACCCTTTTCCAGAAACCTTGATCTCACCACTTGTGCCTGCTGGAGGTAATCGGAAATATCTATGCAGTTACGCCTAATGCGTTGAAATTGGCCTCTGGGAACTGCATTTAACCATGATACATGGTGGCAACTGGATAGGGGAATGTAAGCATTACGATCAGTCTCCTGAAAGTATGTGGTAGTGGTCAGACGCCCGTCTTTAACCATGATATTAAGATGAAGGAAATGAATCTGGGAGTGACTCGCCTCATACTGTAAGGAGATGCCTCTATCATTCTGATTGAGTCTTGAAAGAAACCCTTCAAGGGAGGGAAGGTCCCCATCCCAACAGGAGGAGGACATCGTCAATGTATCTCCTCCAAAGGCGTAACTCTCTTGGGGGATCTGTATCAATCACCTCTTTCTCCCAACGGGCCATAAACAAATTAGCTAGGCTGGGCGCAAATGTTGCGCCCATAGCCACTCCACAGGTTTGAAGAAAAAGGTAACCCCCAAAACAGAAGTAATTATGACCCGTTGCTAAAATCAGAAGTTCTATGACGAAGTCTTTCTGCATTTGTGGTAAAGAGTGATCCTGTTTAAGATAAAACTTCACCGCCTCTAGGCCCTGCTGGTGAGATGTGATAGTGTAGAGAGAGGCCACATCGGCTGTCGCCATAATGCAGCCCTCCACTCACATTCTCCCAACAGATTAATAACTTGTGTTGTGTCTTTCAAATAAGAGGGAGTTGCAGTAACCAGAGGCTGCAAAAAATCATCCACATACCTGCCTATCCTCGCTGTCACCGAGTCAATGCCGCTGATTATAGGGCGGCCTGGCGGTTTTAAAAGATTTTTATGGATTTTAGGCAAGTAGTACATAACCGGTACCCTTGGCACTGAGGGCACCAGGTATCCCCTTTCTTTTTTTATTCAGAATTCCTTGCCGAAACCCATCAATTAAACTCAAAAGTTCTCACTTAAATTTTGCTGTAGGATTTGAAGCCAGTGGTGTATAAGTTACACGGTCAGATAGAAGCCTATTCATCTCCTCCTGATAATTACATTTGTCTAGGATGACGATACCACCTCCTTTGTCCGCGGGACATGTGACAATATCATTACGCACGCAGATTTGGATGTGGAGACGCCGCGGTTCTTATCACAAGACATGCTGCTGTATTGCTTGTGAACGGCTTTTTTTCACTTGAAAATTTTTATAATTTTGCTACGTCGCTAGCGCTGGATCTATTTTGTATATATTCATTTTTTATAATGCTTGTGAGTTTTATTTTAACTGTTTTAAGTTCGGTTTTAATAATTATGGTATCACAGCATAAATGCAGGGTGCCCAGAACCGGTCGGACTGGTGGATGCAGGGTCTTATCTGGTCACATGCTCTACTGTAACTTCTGGCTGCCTTGCAGCCCCGTCCCGACGTGTGTCGTCATAAGAGCTTATTTGTGAGTTTTGTTTTACTGAAGTGGAGTTTGACTTAAAATTACGGTATCACGATATGCAAGTTTCTTTTCTTCTGCGTTCCAGTACGTTATTAGTGCTGCGAGCGATTAAAGGAGGTGCAAATTGGGAGGAGCCAGTATAGGGATCCCAAGGAGAGGTTTTTTTTTTTCCCCGATTTATGAAAATGAGAGGCAAATCTATTCGGTGAGTTTGGTGATCTGTGGGGAGAAGATATCAATTCTAGTGCACGATGGTGTGGAATTTGGAATATTTCAGTGCTTTTGCATAATTTGGGAAGATACCATTAGACACTTTGTGATCTATGAGAGATATGTTTATATGACCTTTGCACTGATACACACTTTATTTTTCACCGGGTGTTATTAATGTTTATTGATTATCTTAAGTTTTTAACAATTGCGCTACCTGTTGGGGGAATCTCACTCCGCTTATGAGTTGTTGAAGATATAACATGCACAGTCGGCTTCCTTTCCAGTACTCCTAGAGGAATACCACCATTGTCATTTGCCTTCTTTAGCCTGAATTGGCTGATTTGAGAAAGCAGAAGGTGTGGCGGTATTCTGGAGATATATTGAATAATAAATCTATTTTTCTCTTCCGTTCATTGAAGGATGCAGCCAGTCTTCACGATGAAGGTGCCCATGTCCTGGTGGCTTCGCTCTCCCCTCCTCCTGCCCAGGAAGTGCTTTCTCCTGTTGAATTGGCTCGACGCGGCCAATCCTTTTTACTGGAATTCCCTCCCAATCTATTCTCCGCAACAGATGGAGAAGGAGCTTCAAGAAGAGAAAAAGCATAGATCAGGGGGTACCTGTCCCATGGAGCAACCAGAGCTTCCACCCAGGGATCGCTGGTCATGGCCATAAACCTGGCAACCTTCCAGTTGAGCGCATCTACCCAGGAATCCTTGGTTAATGGGCATAAACCATAATGGCTCCAGTGGAGCCCTTATGCCCAGGAATCCCTGGTCATGGCCATAAAGGGGAAAAGGGGAGAACCTACTCGTTGAGCACCTTCGCCCAGGGATTCCTGGTCATTGCCATAAACCTGGGAACCTTCCAGTTGAGCGCATCTACCCGAGTATCACCCAGTCATGGCCATATAAACCTGGGAAGTTTCCAATTGACCAGGGATCCCAAGGCAGAAGCGCTCATGTCCATAAACCTGGGAACCTTCCATTGAGAGCTTCCACCTGGGGACCCCCGAATATGGCCATAAACCTGGGAACCTTCCAGTTGAGTGCTTCTGCCCGGGGACCTCCGGTCAAAGCCATAAACCTGGGAGCCTTCTAGTTGAACGATTTCTGCCCAGGATCCCAGGTCATGGCCATTACCCTGGAAACATTCCAGTTGAGCGCATCCGCCCAGGGATCCCTGGTCATGGCCATAAACCTAGAAACCTTCCAGTGTAGCCTGGATGTGAGAAGATCCAGGTATGACATGCCCCAGAGGAGACAGGTTTGTTGAAATATCTCAAATATCTCCTGGTGTAGAGAATATTCCCCCTGTGACACCTGAAATAGCCTGCTTGCCAGTTATCCACCCCTGGAATGGGAACTACTGATAGGGAAGGGACATGAAGTTCCATCCAACTGGGAATCTAAGATACCTCCAGGCCCACAACTGAGCTTTGGTGATTGATGTAAGACACAGCCATGGCGTGATTAGACAAACCTCTCGAAGCGCCGACAATGACAAGAAGGTGGCATCCGTAGTGACGATCTGCCCGTTCCATGGGAGGAAGGACTTCCCGGACAGGAAGAAGGGAGAGTGAAGCTACACAGACTTTCATGCCTTCATTGTGAAGGTTGGCTGTGTCCTTCAACAAACTCAGAGAAAAGGATTTTATGGTAAGTGTAAAAATATAATTGTTTTGGTTTACTGGTCTTTTAATAGAGGGACCGCCAATTCTATCCCTCAGGGTCTGAGGGTTGGGGAGACACTGATTGCCCCATAGGGGGGTCGGTTCGCCTCACTAACAGGGTCATTCTAGAAGCTGATTGTATCTGGAGAAATACGTTTCACAAATAAACGCTTTCTACCTCAGAGACGGCTTTGGACGTGTGACGGTGTGAGAATAAGATGAGAATGTGGGGTTCCCAGAGTCAGGTGGTCATTACCAGCCCCAAATTCATCACAGACGTGGTCATTGACCATGCTGACGTGTTTTTGAAGGTGCGGGCTGTGGGATCCTCATTTGCCGTTGACCACTTGGTGATTTGCTGGCTCTCAATTTGGTTTTAGTGAAGCATCACCAGCACAAGCAACTGTCTGCCTAACAAAGGGGACCCTCCATGACCCCAAAACGTTGAACACGGCATCTACTGGTGTCATTACAATAAAGAAAAAAGCGTATCTAAACACAATGTAGATGCAGTGTTCAACATTTTGGGGCCATGGAGGGTCTTCTCCTTCGTTACTAAAGCCAGATTGAGGTTTAAAGATCAAAACACCTTACCAGTGCTTAATTATGGTGGCTGCATTCATTTTTTTTTTTTCAGCCTAAGAACATGTTCAGAAAATACCTTTTGATCCTGCCAAAAATGGTGTCAGGCTGCATTCACACCTGAGTGTCGCATTTTTTCGTGCGTTTTGATGCATGTTTTTGCATTGAGTTTTTAAAGTGTTCTTTAGCTTTGCCGATTTTTTTTTTTATTAGCTAATAGAGAAAATATCCATTTCATTTACTTTTATTTGTTTTTTATTTATTTTTTGGGTTAGGGTTTATTTATTTAATTTATTATTTATGATTATGTTTTATGCATTATTTATTTTATTATTGCCTTTGAGCAGAAAACACTTAAAAAACTTGCAAATTGTGTTTCAATGCATTTCTTTGAGGGAAAAAAAGTGCTTCAGAATCGCACTAATCTGTCCAAGTGCTTCTAAAACACACCAATCTGTCTAAATTGGGGTTTCATTTATTTATTAATAATATTTATGATTATATTTTATTTATATTAATTTTTGCATTTGAGCAGAAAAAAAAAAAACGTGCAAATCGTGCGTTTTAATGCATTTCTATGAGAGAAAAAAAAAAAGCACTTTAGAATCGCACCAAATAGAGTTTGGTGGTTTAATTAATTTATTAATATTATTTATGTTTACATTTTATTATTTATTTTATTATGGCCTTAGAGCAGACCATGTGTATAAACGCTCAAAAATGTGCAAATCGTGCGTTCCAATAGATTTCTGTGTGAAAAAAAAATGCTTCTGAATCGCCCTAATCTGTCCAAATCAAGTTACAAAAAAAAAAAACCTTAAATTTTTTTGAGCTTCAGGTGACTTGGAGTGGGGATGTGAACCAACTCCCTTAGAGAATTGTTTTACATTTTTTTTTTCCTCCTCTGGAATTTTGGCGTTTGGAGCTACAAAACGCTCAGTTGTGAATGGGGCCTCCACCATGTACAAAGGCAGATGTGACTAAAGTCCAGCCTGTGTGACAACCATGACTCCTTCCATAGATACAGTGGAGAAATTAGTGTAGAAATATGTTATATGTTACTGGCAGGATCACCAGGCGAATAAAAAATAATTGTTAAATAAAGAGAACGCAGCCACCGCATCCAAGTACTGGTAAGCTATAGTATAAGATATTTAGGTGCTTAGCTTTATTTACACTTTAGGGAACATTTTGGCATGCTATTGATAAACCATCACTGGTGATGATGTCATCATACAGCACCCTCATTATACAGTATTCACAGCGCTTCACTTTTCCCACATTTTGTTATCTTACATCCTTATTCCAAAATGGATTCAATTCATTATTGTCCTCAAAATTCTACAAACAATCCCCCATAATGAAAACTTGGGAGAAGTTTGAAATCTTTGCAAATTTATTAAAATAAAAAAATCCCATGTACATAAATATCACAGACTCCTCCCATGTACATAAGTATCACAGGCTCCTCCCATGTACATAAGTATCACAGGCTCCTCCCATGTACATAAGTATCACAGACTCCTCCCATGTACATAAGTATCACAGGCTCCACCCATGTACATAAGTATCACAGGCTCCTCCCATGTATATAAGTATCACAGGCTCCTCCCATGTACATAAGTATCACAGACTCCTCCCATGTACATAAGTATCACAGGCTCCTCCCATGTACATAAGTATCACAGGCTCCACCCATGTACATAAGTATCACAGGCTCCTCCCATGTACATAGGTATCACAGGCTCCTCCCATGTACATAGGTATCACAGGCTCCTCCCATGTACATAGGTATCACAGCCTTTGCTCAATACTTTGGTGAAGCTCCTTTGGCGCCAATTACAGCCTCAAGTCTTTCTGAGTATGATGCTACAAGCTTGGCACACCTATTTTTGGGCAGTTTCTCCCATTCTTCTTTGCAGGACCTCTCAAGCTCCGTCAGGTTGGATGGGGAGCGTCGGTGCACAGACATTTTTAGATCTCTCCAGAGATGTTCAATCGGGTTCAAGTCTGGGCTCTGGCTGGACAACTCAAGGACATTCACAGTTGGCCCGTAGCCATTCCTTTGTTTTCTTGGCTGTGTGTTTAGGGTCGTTGTCCTGTTGGAAGATGAACCTTCGCCCCAGTCTGAGGTCCAGAGCACTCTGGAGCAGTTTTTCATCAGGGATGTCTCAATACATTGCTGTGTTCATCTTTTCCCTCCATCCTGACTAGTCTCCCAGTTCCTGCTACTGAAAAACATCCCCACAGCATGATGCTGCCACCACCATGCTTCACTGTAGGGATGGTATTGGCCAGGTGATGAGCGGTGCCTGGTTTCCTCCAGACATGACGCTTGCAATTCAGGCCAAAGAGTTCTATCTTTGTTTTATCAGACCAGAGAATTTTGGCAAATTTTCAGGTTTCTCTTGGCAAACTCCAGGTGGGCTGTCATGTGCCTTTTACTGAGGAGTGACTTCCGTCTGGAAACGCTGGAGCTCTGTCAGTGACCATCGGCTTTTTGGCCACCTCCCTGACTAGGGCCCTTCTCCCCTGATTGGTAGTTTGGCCGGGCGGTCCGCTCTAGGGAGAGTCTCGGTGGTTCAAAACTTCTTCCATTTATGAATGATGGAGGCCACTGTGCTCATTGGGACCTTCAGTGCTGCAGAAATGTTTTTGTACCCTTCCCCCGATCTGTGCCTCCATACAATCCTGTCTTGGAGGTCTACAGACAATTCCTTGGTCTTCATGGCTTGGTTTGTGCTCTGACATGCACTGTTACCTGTGGGACCTTCTATAGACAGGTGTGTGCCTTTCCAAATCATGTCCAATCACCTGAATTTACCACAGGTGGTCTCCAATCAAGTTGTAGAAACATCTCAAGGATGATCAGTGGAAACAGGAGGCACCTGAGCTCAATTCTGAGTGTCATGGCAAAGGCTGTGAATACTTGTGTACATGAGATTTTTTTATTTTTAATACATGTGCAAAGATTTCAAACAAACTTCTTTCACGTTGTCATTATGGGGGGTTGTTTGAAGAATTTTGAGGAAAATAATGAATTTAATCATTTTTGGAATAATGCTGTAACATAAACAAAATGTGGAAAAAGTGAAGCGCTGTAAATACTTTCTGCATACACTATAGGTCACTGGTACTGTCTGAGGTGCACCTGAAACTTACATTTTCTTTGGCTGACCCAAACAGACACTTCTGTGGCTTCCAGGTCCTTGATTTACCAAGTAGTTAAGGAAAAAGGATCAGCAACCTGGAGACTACAATTAAAAATTATTTCTATCTATTCTCCCCTCTGTCCAACGACAGGTGGCATGTGCATTGCCAAAAAAAAATGACACGGATTTGGGTGCGAAGAACTGATGTCACTGGGGACACAAGTAATCTGTGGTGGGATAATTAAGTAAAACTTCCCAATGGTGATACAATTTGCTAAAGTCTTATAGAAAATGTGTCCAAGAGGAGATCCTAAAGACTCCACATCACCTACGACATTGTTCACTTATAGCCTATTGTTGGTCAAACACACACCAAATTTTAACCTAACCTTAACCACAAAAATAACCAAATGACTGCAGCTTACACTAGATGGTCAAAAGTCTGTGAGCCCCCCTCCAAATTACTGAGTTAAGGTGTCTCCAGTGAAGGGTCCTGGTAAAACTCCATCATACAAAGACATTGTAGACAATTGTGCTCCTCCAACCTTGTGGTAACAATTTGGTGAAGGCCCTTTTCTGTTCCACGTGACCTCAACCCTACTGAATACCTTTGGGATGAATTGAGACACTGATAATGAGCCAGGTCTTCTCATCCAACATCAGTACCTGACCTCACTAATGGGCACAAATTTCCACAGACACCCTCCAAAATCTAGCAGAAAGTCTTCCCAGAAGAGTGGAGAATGTTTTAGAACCAAGGAGTGGGGCAACTCCATATTAATGGCCATAGTGTAGGACTGTGAGGAACTTTATATTAACGTCAATGGTTTTGGAATGGTGAAGGGGAGGATTCTATATAATGGCCATGGTTTTGGAATTGTAGGTCCAACAGCTCAACCTTGTGGTAACAGTTTAGCGAAGACCCTTTTCTTTTCCAGCATGACTGTGCCCGTGTACACAGCCAGCTCTATAAAGACATGGTATGACCGGTTTGGTGTGGAGGAACTTGAATGTCCTGCACAGAGCCCTGAGCTCAACCCTACTGAACATCTTTGGGATGAATTGGAATGTTGATGGTGAGCCAGGTTTTCCCATCCAACATCAGTATCTGACTTCACAAATTCCCAGACACCATCCAAAATCTTGCAGAAAGTCTTACCAGATAAGTGGAGGATGTTCTAGAACCAAAGGGGCGGGGCAACTCCATATGAATGTCGGTAGTTTTGGAATGGTGGGGAATTCTATATTAATGACTATGGTTTTGGAATCGGATGTCGGATAGCTCAACCTTTGTGGTAAGTTTGGTGAATACCCTTTACCGTTCTCTACCATGACTGTGCCCATGTTCAAAGCCAGCGCCATAAAGACATGGTGTGACCAGTTTGATGTGGAGGAACTTGAGTGTCCTGTAGAGAGCCCTGACTTCATCCCTACTGAACACTTTTTGGGGTGAATTGGAATGCTGATTATGAGCAAACGGTACAAATTCCCACAAATACACTCCAAAATATCATGGGAATATACCTACAAAGGGGGACAAAAGTCATATCGATGGCAATGGTGTTGGAATGGGATGTCCAACAAGCTCATATAGATGTGATGGTCAGGTTTCCACAGACTTTTGGCCAAGTAGTATGCCAACAAAACTTCTAATGGTCTCATTGTTATGCCCTGTACACACGATAGGATTTTCCAACAACAAAATCCATGTGATTTTTTCCGATGGGTGTTGGCTCAAACTTGTCTTGCATACACACGGTCACACAAAGTTGGTCGGAAATTCCGAACGTCAAGAACGCGGTGATGTACAACACTTACGATGAGCCAAGAAAAATGAAATTCAATAGCCAGTGCTGCTCTTCTGCTTGATTCCGAACCAGATCTCAAATTTTGTGTGACGGAAATTCCTATGGAAAATCTGTGATGGAGTCTACACACGGTTGGAATTTCCGACAACAAGGTCCTATCACACATTTTCCATTGGAAAATCCTATTGTGTGTACAGGGCATTAGACGTTCGTTGCCTTGATCCATTTTGGTGGAAATTAAATAAAACTGCCACGTTTGGTCTGCAAGAGAAACTGAAGTCCTCCATTGACTGTATCATTCCCTTATAGCCTAAAGATCACTACACCTCACAATCTGGTTGTATTATTCAAGGTACCCTCCACCTGCATACAAGAGACAGCAATAAAAAAAAAAAACAGACAAATATTTTTATTTGAACATTTTAATCGGGGTAAATTTGCACCAATTTGTCCCATCAGTAGTCAATAAACAGCTACAAATTCCACAAACTCGCATTTTCGTTTTTCAAACAACGTGGAATTTGTTACTAAAGTAAATTTTCTTTTCCACAACCAGTAAAGCCAAACCCCTGTGAATTCTATGACGACATGCGTCTTTTCCCTTTTCACCTCAGACCACTAATTCTGCCGGCATTGCCCTATTATTAGGACCATTAATGAAGATGAACGTTTCCTTCAACCAGGGGTGTTGCTACGTCTACAAAAGATCTGGGGCTAGAGCCCATATCAACGTAGTAAAGAAAGTCATATGCTTGAGCGGGCATACACATGTATATAATATACTTGTGTGTGTATATATCCCCAGAGAGCCCCCCTTACATTAGGATCCTCAGAGAGCCTCTCCCTTACATCAGGGTTCCCAGAGAGCCTCCCTATTAAATCATGGTCCCCAGAGAGAGACTCCCCCCTAAATCAAGGTCCCCAGAGAGCCCCCCCCACTTACATCAGGGTACCCTAGAGAGCCTCCCCTCCCCTTGGGGACTGCCGCAGAGACTCGGGGCTATGGGCCCCAGATTCGGGGCTATAGCCTCAAAAGCCACCCCCTAGAGACGCCACTGCCTTCAACTTTTACACCGATTAGAACAGATGTAATTCATTGTCACCGGTGGGTATAGAGGAATGTTCTATATTACCACTTTTCTTTTTATTTCTATAATTTTTCTATCTTTAGCTCTATTTTTCCCTATTGGCTTTACGATTTTAATTTTGGAGAATTATAAACTGCAAGGAAGAAAAAAAAAAAAGCAGCAAAATTAGACACAGTGATGGTGTTGTTATTTATAAATAAGCCTGACAATATGAATTCTACCGGTTCGGTTGCAACCAGAAGTCGAGATGAAAGAACGAGTCCGCATTATAGGTAGTAATAATCACATTCAAGCCGACTTCTGTTATGTGAAGACATCTCACCGCTCATCCAACTGTCCTCAGTTCTGCTGACTATAAGGAACATACCCCACGATGTCAGGAATGTATCCAGTTAGTTATACCAGGAACATACCCCATTATTTATACTCCACTATGCCAGGATTGTACCCCATTATTTATACCCCACTATGCCAGGAGCATAGCCCGTTATTTATACCAGGATGTGCCCCATTATTTTTATCCTACTATATCAGGAAGGTTTCCCAGTACTTATACCATACTATACTTACCCCAGTATTTATACCCGACTATAGCTGGAATATACCCCATTATAACAGGAACACACCACAGAATTTATACCCTACTCCAGGGGTCTCCAAACTTTCTAAAGAAAGCACCAGTTTACTATCCTTAAGACTTTAGGGGGGCTGGACTATGCCCAGTGGGAGTAAACAATGCCCAATCTTTGGTATTAGTTGGTGTCATTGGGTGGAGTGGTGCCCCATTTTTGTTGCCAGTGGAAGAAATGATGTCCCCTCATTGGTGTCAGTGGAAGGAATAGTGCCCCATTCTATGTGTCACTGGCTGCAATAATGCCTCAAGGGCCGGATAAAGGCAAGGAAAGGGCCGCATTTTGGAGACCACCGCCCTACTCTATCAAGAACATTCCCCAGTATCTGTTCGAACAAGGAAGACGCCGCTCCAGGCGAGCAGTCACTACAGTCCGAATGCGCTGGATGCAAGCCCCGGCCCACCACCGATGATCAATAGGAAGAAAAGAATGGCTGCACACCACAGGAACGTGCCAACAATTTTATTCCAAATATAGCAAATGACAACCATTGGTTTGAAGAAGCACTGATGTCGGTGTGAAATGCACGCCTCACCTCCTGGGTTCGGACACTCTGTCGGCTGTCATTTGCTATTTTTGGAATAAAATCATTGGAACGTTCCTGTGGTGCGTAGACGATCTTTTCTTCCCCCAGTATCTATGCCCAACTATGGCTGGAATATAACCCATTATACCAGGAACATAGCCCCATTATTTGTACCCCACTATACCAGGAACATAACCCAGCTTTTATTGCCCCAGAGATAATTCAGTCATCTTTATTCAATCACCAGAGAATGTTTAATGCAGCAGTTGACTGTACAAAAGCACGTCAAGATGGGTGGATTCGTGAAACCGGCCTGTCCTAACTCTATAATCCAAGCCCCAGGAAATCGAGGATGTATTTTATTTGCGCTAACAAGTGGAAACATTTCCCCTTTATGGGACTTTAAAGGCCCAACTCGTTATTAATGCAATAACAGCATAGAAAAGCAAAGAAAAAAAAAAGAATAAGATATGTATACATTTTATATAACAGCGGATAAAAATATAGATATATTCACAACAATAGTGCCTGGTGAACATGTGAGTCAACAAAATAACATGACAATAGAAGAATGATACTGATCGGTCCAGGACTACCATGATGTTACCACAAATGGTGTTGTCCATAGACATCCACAATGGTGGTAACAGCAAAAGTCCAAAGAAAGTAAGAGACATGTATACAAAGAGGTTAGAAAATTCATAGTCTACATGTTTCATGGAGAACTCCACTTTCTCAGGATCCTGTACACCTTGAATGAAGAAATCTTCAGGGAAGATTTCATCCACTGTTGAATAATATTTAAAAGATATGTATAAATTAAAAAAAATTTTTTTTTTTGCTTTTGTATGCCGTTATTGCATTAATAACAAGTTGGGCTACTAGAGTCCCGTGAAGGGGGAATTTCTCCACTTGTACCATTTATTTGGGATGTGGGCCCACCTTACTGTTCAACCTTATCTCAATATTTTTCTTTTTGTTTTATTTGGGTTAGGCCTCTTGCACACGGGGGTAAAAACAAAAAACAACCCACGCCATTTTTACTTTTGTTTTTTTTTTTACTGGGCTGGATAGAGACGTGTTGTTGTCTATGGAACCATACAGACCGCTGCGTAAAGAAGGAGTACAGAGACGGGCCCCGAGCGCAGCAATTTATGTGTTTATACAAGTATATATGCGTATATTGCAGTACTGGCAATAAAGATGAATTTTGCCTTCACACGAGAATATTTTAGTTTCAGCCACCATGATCCCCAAGTATAAACATCAGCAAGTTCTTACCTCCGTGTGCAACTGGCTTTACATGGCTAAAGATATGAACACTTGACAGAAGGCCACGTAAACATTTTAAAACCGCCATTCTATGTGGAAGGCATGGAGAGCTCCCACCCCTGTTTAGGAATGGGTGCTCCTGTAGGACATAGACGGCCTAGTTCACATCTCTTGAAAACCAGTTTACTTCTCCGTCCAAAATGGAAAAATTAGATGAGCAGTGAAAGGTCTTGAAACAAGTCCAACTGAATGTGACTACTAATAAGGTCAATGTAAATAGTGGGATGTATAATGATGGGATTTAATTCCCAAGAGGCGTCATCCCAAGGAATACAGAAGACAAAATTCCAGAAAGACGTAACGGGACTTTCAATATACCAGCAAGAATAAATACATAACCATAGGGTTAAAACCTAATAAAAACAAACAAAAAAAAGTCTTTCTATTGTGTACAACAGCTTTTCCTAAAATGACAAAAAATATAACAATAGCTAAAACACTGCAGTTATACAAACAAGGATGTTAAAAAAATTGATACAGTCAAAAAGTTTTGCAGAGAACTCTGCGTCCTCTGGACCCTGTATGCCTTGAATGAAGAAATTACACTTGTATATAAAATCAGATACATGATGGAACCAAGATAATATAAAGACAATTCAGCCAATATCTACAAAAGAAACACACAATCAAGAAAAAGTCCAAGAAAGCAAGAGACCAAAAAAAAAAAAAAAAAAAAAAGTAATTATACAGGTGTATGTATAAAAAGAGGTTAGAAAATTCATAGTCTACATGTTTCACGGAGAACTCCACTTCCTCAGGATCCTGTACACCATGAATGAAGAAATCTTCAGGGAAGCCTATCCAGCCAACAACTGTACATTTATTTTCCCCATGAGCCCACCACAGCTATATACAAAAAGGTAACACAATTACCTTTTGTATCACTTGACCCTCTTTTAGATTGTAAGCTCTAATGAGCAGGGCCCTCTGATCCTCTTGTACTGAACTGTATCTGTCCTGTTTGCCCTCCCATTATAAAGCGCTGCACAAACTGTTGGCGCCATAGAAAGCCTGTAAAAAATGATACACTTGTACTGACATATAAAATCAGAAACATGATGGAACCAAGATAATATAAATAGAATCCAACCAACAACTGCAAAAGAAGCACACAATCAAGAAACGGTCCAAGAAAGCAAGATACAAAAAAATAATAAATTATACAGGTGTATACAAACAAGGCTATTCGAAAATGGATACAGTCTATGCATTTTGCTGAGGACTCTTCTTCATTCAATGAGTACAGGGTCCTGAGGAAGCAAAGTTCTCAGCGAAACACGTAGAGCATATCAATTTTCCAACTTCCTTGTTTCTATATGTCTGTATAATTTCATTTTTTTTAGTCTCTTGCTTGTGTGCTTCTTTTGTAGCTATTGGTTGGCTTCTGTTTATATTATCTTGGTTCCATCATGCATCTATTTGATTCATATTTTGTAAAGCAAGGCATACAGGGTTCTGGAGGAAGCAATTACTAAATATCAATCAAAATGGATACATGGTGGAACTAAGATAATTTAAATAGAAGCCAACAAATAACTACAAAAGAAGCACACAAGAACCATTCCAATAAATAAAAAACAAAACGAATGGGGGGTGGGTATGGGAGGAGCTAAAACCCTTCATAGCGATGTGAATGGTACCCCCCCCCCACACACACACACACACACACACATCTATTATCTTGGTTCCATCATGTATCGATTTGATTTCTTTCAGCACAAGTGTCATTTCCTTATTCATGAGGTACAGGGTCCTGAGGAAGCAGAGTTCTCCGCGAAACACGTAGACCATATCAATTTCTAACATCCCTGTTTGTATACGCCTGTATAACCACGTTGTTTTCATTATTATTATTTTTATTATTATTGTCCTTCCAGGCCATTTATCAAAGCTGATAAGCCTCTAAGCTGTACAAAGTGTTCGGAGTGGCATTGTCAGTGTAGGACCCCTCAGAAGTGTAGAGCAGTGGACTGTCCTCCTTGACGGCCATATTGCACACATGTTGGTGCTTCAGAGAAGCAGAATGGGATCTAAACATCTTGCCACATAACTGGCAGAAATACGGACATTCTCCCGTGTGCGTCCTCAAGTGCTTCACCAAGTCCGACTTCTGTACAAAGCCTCTCGTGCATTCTTCGCACCTGTATGGCCGCTCCCCGCTGTGCGTCCTTGAGTGTTTGACTACCGCCGAGCGGTCGATGAATCGCTTGTCGCAGAAGTCGCATTTGTAGGGTTTTTCGCCCGTGTGGGTTCGGAGATGCTTCACCAGGTCGGAGTTTTGGATGAATCCCTTCTGGCAGACGAGGCACCGATAAGGCTTGTCGCCGGTGTGGGACCGCATGTGTTTGACCAGCGCCGACCGCTGGCTGACCACCTTCCCGCATACGGTACAAGTATGAGGCTGCTGCGCTCTGTGAGTCGCCTTGTGGACCCGGAAAATGGAGTGGTCGGTGAAAGTTTGATCGCAGTGCAGACAAGCATACACCTTAGTCTTCTTGACTGCCATCTTGCACTCTGCTGAAGATGAGAGGATGCTCTTTAAGCTGCTGAAAGGCCTGGCCACCACAGAACCCACATGGAACTTTTGTACTAAACTTCCGGGGTCATCCTCAGACTCTCCCCAATACGTGACCGGTTGGTGCATATGGGAGGGAACAGAGAGAGCACTTCCCTTCGTTTCAGTCCCAGGAGGAATAAGGTGCTTTTGCTGGTGTTTAGCCAAGCTGGACTTCTCAATGAAGCTTCTACCGCAGTCGCTGCAGCTATACGGGCGTTCTCCGGTGTGCGTACGGTAATGTTTTACGAGGTCCGACTTCTGGATGAAGCCTTTTTCGCACACATTACAGACATAAGGGCGTTCCCCCGTATGAATACGTAAATGTTTAACGAGCACCGACCGGTGGCCGAAGGTCTTCCCGCACTCATTACATGGAAACGATTTTGCTCTGATAATTTCCGCTTTGTGCTGGTGCAAGGTTAGAGCGTCTTCACCAACTTTCTCGTCATGGCCAACGGTGATGATAGAAATCCCTTCTAAAATTTCAGAGCTCTGCTGTTTTTGGTCGACGTGCCATTTCAGGTGTCTGTGAAGGTTTGAGCTGCAGCTGAAGCCCTTTCCACACTCGCTGCACGGATACGGCTGGACTCTGTTGTGAATCCTCCGGTGTTTGGCCAACGAGGACGCCTCAGTAAAACTCTTGTAACACTCAGGGCACTGGAAAGGCTTTTCACCGGAGTGAATCCTTTGGTGCTTCACCAGGTCCGACCTCTGGATGAAACCCTTGTTACACTCTGTACAATGGTATGGGCGAACCCCCGTGTGGGTTCGAAGATGCTTCACCAAATCGGATGTTTGGAAGAAGCTCTTGGGACATCGGTCGCACAAGTACTGTCTTTCTGTGTTGTGGGTTCGGAGATGTTTCTTGAGGCTGGTTTTGTTGGGGAAGGTTTTGGCGCATT
Organism: Aquarana catesbeiana; assembly: GCF_042186555.1. Lineage (NCBI taxonomy): Eukaryota > Metazoa > Chordata > Amphibia > Anura > Ranidae > Aquarana > Aquarana catesbeiana. The sequence continues at coordinate 649,297,287 of NC_133328.1, read as the reverse complement.
CCGGGCACTGGTGCAGAAGGCTTTTCTGCTCAGTGGTGTTCGATTCAATGGGGTCCGTGAGGACAATCTCATGGAAGGCGGTAGCGGCAGGAGGGGTCTCTGTAGAGTGGACCTCGAGGTGCTTGACCAAATCCAAACTTTGTTTGAAGGTTCTTTTACAATGCGGACAGTGGTACGGCCTCTGCCCAGCGTGCGTTCTGCGATGTTTGGCCAGCGACGAGCCTTCCGTGAACCTTTTATTACATTCGGGGCAGTGATAAGGCTTCTCACCACTGTGAATTCTTTGGTGTTTGACCAAGTCAGAGTTTTGGATGAAGCTTTTCCTGCACTGGTCACAGGGATATGGTTTTTGCCCCATGTGAGTCCTCATGTGCTTGTTTAAGGAAGAACGATGGATGAAGGCTTTCTCACAGACATTGCACTGGTACGCCCTTTCCCCCGTGTGCCATCTAATGTGTTTAATTATAGCAGATCTCCCTGTGAAGGTCTTACCACAGTGTTGGCACGAGTAAGGGCTCTGTCCATCATGAGTCCTCCAGTGTTTTTGGAGGTCGCTTTTCCGTTCGAAACTCTTTTGGCACAAGACACAACAGTGGCGTCTCTCTGCACGGTGGCTCCGGCAATGTCTCAAAAACGTGGACTTCTGAATAAAGCTAATGTTGCAGTCTAGGCACTGAAAGAGCTGGTCACTGCAGTGCAACTTTTTGTGCTTTAAAAATCTTGACAACTGGTTGAAGATCTGACCACACTCACATTCGTAAGAGAGAGAAACGCCATCCGCTGAGCTGTTCGTAGCAGAGCTCTGTTGTCTAACATGGACTCTCTGGTGTTTCAGAAGATCCGACTTCTGTATGAAGCGCCGATTGCACTGAAGACAGGTAAATGGCCGCTCCCCGGTGTGGCTCCTCTGATGTAATATTAGGGTTGACCTTTGGATGAAGCCTTTCCTGCATTCGGTACACTTGTGGGGTTTATCTTTGCTATGGACCTTCTGGTGTTTGGATAAAGCTGACTTTTCGGCAAACGTCTTCTGGCAGAGCGTGCACTGATAGGGTCGTTCCCCCGTGTGCGTCCGATGATGCTTCACCAGGTCTGACCTTTGAATAAACCCTTTGTGGCACTCTTGGCACCGGAAAGGCCGCTCTCCAGAGTGGGTCCACATATGCTTCTTCAGGTCCGAGTTCTGGATGAAGGCCTTCTCACACTGCGGACACTGGAAGGATCTCTGCCTCGAGTGCACCTGTTGGTGCCGAACAAACGATGTCCGATGCCTAAAAGACTTTCCACAATGAGCACAGCTGAAAGGAGAATCTTTTGGGGGAATTTCTTCTTGCTTGGGCTTGGTAGGTTCTGTTCTGCTTCGTGCTTTGTCGGAAACCTTTGTATGAACCGTCATATGTCTAACAAGGACGGTCTTGGAGGTGAAGCTTCTCGGACACTCGGCGCAATGGTAAGGGCGATCGCCGTTGTGCGTCCTCTTGTGTTTCATCAAGGAGGAACTCTCCGCAAACCGTTTATCGCAAATGGAGCAGCTGTAAGGCTTTTCCCCAGTGTGGGTACGATGGTGTTTCACCAGGTCTGAGTTTTGAATGAAAGACTTGCTGCAGACGGTACACCGATAAGGCCTGTGCCCGGTGTGCGTCCTGAGGTGCTTTGTTAAGGTGGACCTCTGAGTGTATGTTTTAGGGCACAGCGGGCACTTGTAAGGCCTATTGATATTAAGAGCCCGCTGGTGGCTGTTCGGAGAGGACTGCCCCTGAAGAGGTGGAGACTTATGTTTTAGCAGGTCGGTGTTGTGTATAGAGTTGCAGGGAGAGTTCCATCTGGGTCTCTTCATATTGCAGCAACTTTGATGCCTCTCAACTGTTTGGTAGCAGCTGAAGTTTTTCCCACAGTGACAACAGATATGAGGTTTGTCTTCAGGGGTCACCTCAGATGTTATGCTATGATAGGGGGGCTCAAGCATCTCCTCTTCCACCTTTATTCCCGACGGTGGGATGTCATCAGCCGGATCTTCGTAATGAAGCATTTCACCGAGCCCCAGATTATCACATCCATCTCCAGCTTCTCTCTTAATGGATCCACCTATCAGGAGAGACATTAAAAAGGATAATTATTATCCACTATAATTAAGTGTTTATTCTGTGATAGCAACAAAAGGCCACAAGATAAATTAAAATCTGAAACCAAATAATTTAGTTTTTTTCCCCATTTTGAAAACAGAAGGGAACAGTAACAACCCTGTCAGATGTGTTTTTTGCCCTCTAAGTCCTGAATGATGAAATTTGTCTTCACTTCCTGTCCATAAGTGAGAGGAAACCTCTCCATAGTGAAGGAGATTTCCTCTCAGAGGACGGCCACCAGAGGAGAGGTCCCCTCTCAGAGGACGGCCACCAGAGGAGAGGTCCCCTCTCAGAGGACGGCCACCAGAGGAGAGGTCCCCTCTCAGAGGACGGCCAGCAGAGGAGAGGTCCCCTCTCAGAGGACGGCCAGCAGAGGAGAGGTCCCCTCTCAGAGGACGGCCAGCAGAGGAGAGGTCCCCTCTCAGAGGACGGCCACTGGAACTGATGCCCCCGTTGGAAGATTTCCCCTCACTTTTTCTCCTGGTGACAAATCAAAATTTTGGGATTCCCCACCACTTTCTGTTACAGGAACAATGGTCAACTGGACAAAGTGGGTAAATCCCCCCAGCTAGGACAGAGACACCAAAATAAACCTGCCAGAGCTTCTAACCCTTCCAACACTCTATCCAAAACTAAACATATAGTATTTTTGTACTTAGTGTGAAAACCTTTTTTTTTTTTTTTTTTTTAAGTCCATTGAAGGAGACAGGAATACAGATACTGTTGGGTTATACTGCTACCTACAGACACTGACACTGGCCAACTAAAAAATTGTAGGCCAGCCCAGGGTAACCACTCCTCCTCAAAAAAAAAAAAACAAAAACAAAAAAAAAAAAAACAACCTTCTGCGCTTGAGTGGGGTGCACAAGCGAGCATGACCTCAAAGCGTCCAAAATGGCTTAAACATTTCGAGGGTCAAGCCCTCCGGCTCTAAAGAAAAGGGTTTGACCCTCGAAATGTGTAAGCCCTTTTGGATGCTTTGAGGTCTTCCAGTGCCATCACCTGAGCTCTGTGGACCTGGAGGCGGTCTCATTTGCATTTTGTGATATGCTTGTGCAGGTCATTCGAGTATATTACTTGTCACCTTTATTTAATAAAATTGTGGTAATGTGCTAGATCAGTGCGCTCCTTTTTGTTATCGTTTTCTAACCCCTCCTCTACCCAGCGTGTCTCAATTTGCAGCAAGCAGTACCAAGAGTATGAATCAAAACGTAGAGGGTGGGGACCTGTGTCCCTCAATAGACAGGATTTTAGGGTTTGTATAAAAATTAATTTTCTCATCTGTTGAGGGATACAGGAATCCAAATACTGTCGGGACGTCCAAAAGCAGTTCAAAAGGAGAGAGTAAGCTCTAACTCAGCAACAACCACTAACAGGCAACAAGTAAACAACTGGGGGTTATCTGCATTCCATAAGAAACCAACAATGCCCAAATATGTTACCAAAATGAGGCCAAACCCCCTTCAGGTATGGTAACCTGCCAAGATGGCCAAAGAGAGGACATGGAAATAAATAAGATGCTCATGACCAATATTGAAAAAGCCACCAGAGAGGAATGGCTCCACATGGAAGAGAGCACTGAAATCTAGAGTAAGCCAGAAGCCGATTGACCAGAACACACCAAAATAGGTGGAACAAGTTGCTATGTAGGGAAGAAAAGACCCAAAACCTGAAGGTAGTCAACAAGGAATGGGGCCAAGCACCTTAAAAGGAACAGACCCTGCAAGAGAACCCAAGACAAAACAGGTTCTGGTGAGAAGAGAAGCAGATCTAAGTGGGAAGGACCTAAGCCTTTACATCCCTGACCTCCTAGGATCAAGGGGGCAAGAACTCCGTGTCTAAAGAGATTGTCTGCCCAGACAACTAGGTGAGACTCACCAGGAAACCCCCTGAATCGCCTTCAAGGGGTGTGGTGACTCCCAATAGTACCAGAAAATGTAGCAATTTCAATCCCATTAAGCCATCATGACTGAAAGAGTAAAGCGTGTGGAAGCACCCCCATGGGGGTAGGCAGGAGATTAGAGGTGGACCTTAGTCTCAGACTGGCAGGATGGGTACAACCAGATAATCCTAATACATCATCTCTTTTATGCAATAGGTGACTCTGGGCAAGCCCAGAAAGAACCTACTGAAGCAAAACTCAACTTTCTCTGACCTCAAAACCATAGGTCTACAATGATCTTAATTCTCCAAATCCAGCAAAGTCAGGATTCCTGGGGCTAGGGAGAGGAATCTTAGTAAACTTGTATTTTTGAAGGAAAAACGAAGCATAGGGTTTAAAAGAACCTTCTTCAAGTAACCTTCTTCAGTATAACCCAACATCTGAATTCCTGTGTCCCTCAATTGACAAAAGGGAAAAAGTTTTGGATAACTCCCTGCTGCTATGTACAGAGAGGAAGAGAGCGCAGCCCGCACCTCCTCCCTGCTGCTGTGTCCAGAGAGGAAGAGAGAGCGCAGCCCACAGCCCGCACCTCCTCCCTGCTGCTGTGTCCAGAGAGGAAGAGAGAGCGCAGCCCGCACCTCCTCCCTGCTCCTGTATACAGAAAGGAAGAGAGAGTGCAGCCCGCACCTCCCTGCTGCTGTGTACAGAGAGGAAGAGAGAGCGCAGCCCGCACCTCCTCCCTGCTGCTGTGTACAGAGAGGAAGAGAGAGCGCAGCCCGCACCTCCTCCCTGCTCCTGTATACAGAGAGGAAGAGAGAGCGCAGCCCGCACCTCCTCCCTGCTCCTGTATACAGAGAGGAAGAGAGAGCGCAGCCCGCACCTCCTCCCTGCTCCTGTATACAGAGAGGAAGAGAGAGCGCAGCCCGCACCTCCTCCCTGCTGCTGTGTACAGAGAGGAAGAGAGCACAGCCCGCACCTCCTCCCTGCTGCTGTGTACAGAGAGGAAGAGAGAGCGCAGCCCGCACCTCCTCCCTGCTGCTGTGTACAGAGAGGAAGAGAGCACAGCCCGCACATCCTCCCTGCTGTTGTGTACAAAGAGGATCATGCAGCTCACAGCTCCCCCCTGCTGCTGTGTACAGACAGGAAGAGAGCGCAAACTGCAGCAGCAGGGAGGAGATGCAGGCTGTGCTCTTTCTTCCTCTCTACACACAGGAGTTAACACAGGATGGCTCTGTGATCGGGCCGCACAGGGTTGATTATCGTTGACATCACTCCTGTCTAGGCAGCAGAAATTGAGGGGGGTGGGGTGCGGTAATCAAACCCTGTACAGTCAGTTCTGAGCGCGATCCTGTGTCAACTACTTTATATACAGGTGGGAGGGAGAGGAGTGCACAACCCACACCTCCTCCCAGCTCTCTCCTCCTGTATGCCGCTGTCATTACTCCTGTAGTAATGAGAGAATTTTTGCTAGGAGGGGGGATCCAAGAGGTTTTTTTCCTCCCGAGAGGGGGGGGGGGGGGGGGGGGGTGGGGGGAGGGTGTGGAGAGAGCGCAGTTCACACCATCTCCCAGCTCTGTCCTCCTGTCGAGAAAAAAATGAGGGGAGACAATATGCACTAGGAATATGGGGGGGGGGATGGGGGTGTGATGCATTGTACTAGGTGGGGGGACGGGGTGGGGGAGATGATTAATGACCTACAGATCACTGAACTCTGCCTCATGGACTACATTTTGGGGTTTGTTTACACCAGGTGGAGAACATGTGCGAAATTACTCATTTTCCAGCACTACCTTTTGCAAACACAGGTGGGTGCCATTAATTCTTCTATGACAACCCTCCCCCCCCCCCCGCATCTAGTAAATTCCCACCTGCTAGAAACGCACGGTGCCTCAGTACCATTCATTTTGGTGCTGCACGAAAAAAAATTCCGCCGGCACTTTATTTTCTGCATGCTTCACGGGCATAGAGCAGCCCATGAAAAAAAAAAAAAAAAAAAAACCTTAGTTAGACTTACCGGTGACGGTATTTCTACGAGCCTTTCAGGACAGCACCTTGGAGAGAGCGTAGCTCCACCTCTTAGACAGGAAACACTGCGTGACAACGCCCCTTTAAAAAGCAGCTGCTTCCACCATGCCATCAGTTGTTACCGAGAAATCCTCCGACATGCTGGAAAATATAATCAGACAATTACCAGGTCCTATAATTATACTTTACATATGATAACCAAGGGAGGGAAGTAGGCTGCTGTCCTGAAAGGCTCGTAGAAATACCGTCACCGGTAAGTCTAACTAAGGTTTTCTCCCTTCGCCTTTCAGGACAGCACCTTGGAGAGGATAACCGAGAAACTTACTTCAGGGTGGGACTACTGCCTGCAAAACCTTCCTATGATTGGTCCGAGGCTGATAGTAGATCCAAGCGGTAGTGCCTTATGAAGGTCGAAAAACTGGACCATGTGGCAGCCTTGCAGATTTGCTCAGGAGATGCCCCAGCCCTTTCTGCCCATGATGCCGCCACTGCTCGAGTAGAATGAGGTTAATACCCCTTCCGGAGGTTCCAGACCCAAAGATATGTATGCCTCTTTGATGGCCTGCTTTAACCATCTTCCAAGGGTGCTTTTGGAAGCTTTACCTCCTTTGTGAGTACCTTCCATTAAAACAAAGAGTGAGGATGACTTTTCTGATTATTCCTTTGTTCTTTCCAGATATTTAAGCAGGCCACCTCCTGACATCAAGGGTATGGAAAGCTTCTTCTCCTGCTCCCGAAGGTAAAGGACAAAAAGTAGGGAGAATGATTTCCTGTGTACGGTGAAAAACTGAAGCCACCTTTGGTAGAAATGCTGGATCCGTCCTTAAGACTACCCTATCCTGTAGACATCTCATGAAGGGCTCTTTAATTGAAAGGGCTTGTAACTCACTAATTCTACGTGCGGAAGTTACTGCTACCAATAAAATAGTCTTTAACGTCAAGAAACGTAATGATGCTTCTTCTATGGGTTCAAACGGTGCCATAGTTAGACCCTGAAGAACTAAAGATAAATCCCATTTGGGAAAACTAACAACAGGTCTAGGCTTTACTTTTGCCATTGCCCTAAAAAATCTGATTATTAAAAGGTTCCCCTGACAGGGTTCTTTCCAAAAAAACTGATAAAGCAGCTACCTGCGTCTTGAGCGTACTTGCTGCTAACCCCTTCTCCAATCCCTCTTGAAGAAATTCCAAAACTGAAAATGTGGTACGAAAATCAAAGTTTTTACTGGAACACCAAGAATTATAGATCTTCCAGACTTTAAAGTAAATGTCTCTCGTCACTTTTTTTCTACTTGCAAGAAGGGTAGAAATAAGCCTCTCTGATAAACCCTTTCGTCTTAAGATTTGTTCTTCAGAAACCAAGCTGTTAGTTTGAGGTAAGCTGGATCTGGATGGAGAATTCGGCCCTGACTCAACAGGTCTGTCCTGATTGGTAATCTCCAAGCAGGTTTCACTGAGAGGTTCATCAAGGTTGAAAACCAGGGTCTTTTTGGCCAATAAGGAGCTATTAATATTAGCTCCGTGGACTCCAATCTGAATTTGGCTAACACCTTTGGTATCAGTTGGAACGGGGGAAAAGCGTAGGACAGATGGAAGTCCCATTTGTGAGCTAACGCATCTACTCCGAGAGCTTGATCCTGTCTCTGAAGAGAGAAGAAGACTGGTATTTTTGCATTTTCCTCTTTTGCAAAGAGGTCCACTTGGGGATGACCCCAACTCTTGGAAATCTTTTCGAATAATTCCTGATTGAGAGACTACTCTGCTTCCCTTATTTCCTTCCTGCTGAGGAGATCTGCTAAGGTGTTTTCCGTCCCCTTTAGATGGACTGCTGATAGAGAGGCCACATTGTTCTCTGCCCATCTTAGGATCTGATGCGCTAGACCCATTAGGGTTTTGCTTTTTGTGCCCCCTTGCTTTGTTAAATATAATACTGTCGTCATATTGTCTGACAATATTTGGACATGTTGATTCACTAGAAATTCCTGGAGGGAGAGGAGGCTTAAGTGAACAGCCTTTAACTCTCTCCAATTTGAAGATCTTCTTGCTTCTGGTTTGGTCCAAACTCCCTGAACCGTTTTTTCTTCCAGGTGAGCTCCCCATCCCCAGGCGCTGGCATCTGTAGTCAGCCTTCTGGTTACCGGAAAGACCCAAGGAAGCCCTTTTGAAACGTTTCCTAGGTTCCTCCACCACCAGAGAGACCTTTTTGCTCTTGCCCCCAAGTTGAATTTCTTCTCCAGAGGTTCCTGGTATGACCAATTCATCAGGATATCCGATTGCAGAGGACGGGAATGCAATCTGGCCCACTGTACCGAAGGAATTGCTGCTGTCAACAGACCCAGAGCAGACATGGCTTGTCTTACAGAGATCTCTGCGTTGGATTGAAGTGTTATCAGGGTCAACTGCATCTTCTCTATTTTCTCCTGGGGTAGAAAAATTTTCTGTTCTATCGAGTCTATTTCGTACCCCAGAAACCTTACCCTTTGAGATGGAATTAAGTTTGACTTCTGAAGATTGAGAAGCCATCCCAAACCTCTTAAATGTGTTTGAACTGTCTGTAGGTTGACCTCTACTTGACCCCTTGAGTCTGCAAACAGTAGCAGATCGTCCAAATAGGGTACTATTGAAATCCCCTTCAGTCTCAGGGGCTCCAAAGATTCCGCCATCACTTTTGTGAATACCCTGGGAGAAGAGGAAAGACCGAAAGGCAGAGCCCGAAACTGCAGGTGCCAAATCTCCCCTCCCCCCAGATTGACTGCAAGACGCAGGAACCTTTGTGATGGGGGGCGCTATTGGTATATGGAGATAGGCATCTCTCAAATCGATGGAAGCCATATGACATTTGGGGGTTAGCAAATTCCTTACTGAGAAAATCGTATCCATCCTGAATTTTTTGTATTTTATGGATCGATTTAGAACCTTTAAATTGAGAATCAGGCGGAACTTTCCTGATGGCTTTTTGACCATAAAAATGTGGGAGTAAAAACCCCTTCCCCTCTTGATCTTTCGGAACCTGGGAAATGACCTTCTGTTGCATCAGTTCCTGTAACAGAGACTTCATGGCCAGAGCCTTTTCCCGATCCTTTGGCAGGTTTGTGATGTAAAACCGACTTGGGGGGCTTTGTGAGAATTCCAATTGATAACCCTTTTTGATTAACCCCAGAACAAAAGGACTCTGTTGTTTTTTCCCAGATTGGTAAGAAGTCCTGTAGTCTCCCCCCTACTAGATGGTCATTGTTTTTTAGGGGTTTGTTCTGGGGTTCTAAAGAGTACCCCACCTCTACCTCTTCCTCTCTGAGAAGACCAGGGTCTCTTCTGTGTGTGGTCCTTTTCCTTATCGGTTTGTCGAAAAGGACGAAAATTTTTCCTCTGCTGTACCGTTTTCTTCTTCTGTGGGAAAGCTTTCTTCTTGTCTGCTGTCCTGTCAAGGACAGTCTCTAGTTCTGGCCCAAACATCAGGCTCCTGAAAAGGGAATTCCGCACAGTTTTACTTTAGAAGCTGAATCCCCTGACCAGGTCTTTAGCCAGAGTACTCTTCTTGCTGAGTTAACAAGCGCAGAGGACCTGGCTGACATCCTGATAGATTCTGCAGAGGCATCTGCCATATATTTTACTGCCTTAAGCAGGGTAGGGAAGGACTCCAATAAGTCCTTTCTGGAGGTACCTGCCACAACATGATTTTTAAGTTGCTCTAACCAGCACTCCAGATTCCTAGCCACAACCGTAGCCGCCATTGCTGGCTTAAGATTAGCTAGAGATGAGTCCCAGGCTTTCTTCAGTAGCCCATCTGCCCTCTTATCCATAGCATCTTTGAGAATACCCATGTCCTCAAAAGCTAAATCAGTCTTCCTAGATACTTGAGAAAAGGCAGCGTCTATTTTTGGTTTTTTATTCCACAATAGTTCCTCATTCTCCTCAAAAGGAAACCTCCTTTTGAGGGTTTTAGAAAAAAACTGTCCTCTCTCTGGGTTCTTCCATTCCTTTTTAATAGTGTCTGTTAACACTTTATGCACAGGGAACACCCTGTGTTTAATTTCCTCCAGCCCCAGGTACATCTTATCATGCACAGACAGCTGAGCCTTTTCTTCCTGGATCTCCAGGGTAGTATAAATTGCCTTGAGTAATTCATCCACCTCCTCAAGTGACAGCTTATATCTAGATGATCTTGACTCTTCTTCCACCTCCTCCTCCTCCTCAGAATCAATGGTTGAGGGTGGAATGCTTTCCCTTTCCTCCTCCGACTCACTTTCCACCTGTCTGGAAGTGGACTGAGGGAAACTGGAGTGAGAACTCTGCTCTTGGCTGGAACTCTGGCCGTGCTTTACAAGGGAACGCACTGTCCCTAGGGCCTCTGCTAACTCCTTCCTCACAGAAGATAAGAGCTCTTTGCACTCTTGTGAGGATTCTTCTTTTACTAAATCCACAATGCAGGATTTGCACAGTGGTTTGGGCCAAGAGTCCCTTAAAGGATTTTTGCATGAGGGGCACTTTCTCCCTGTTCTCTCTGATTTGGCAGTAGCTTTCTGAAACAGAGAAACAAGAAAAAACCCAGGTCCTTTAGAACTAAGGCTTCAGAGAAAAGTAGTACCTCCAGCCAACACCCTAAGTGCCCAGAGTCTCACTCCTTTGCTGAACTGCTAATGGAAACTGTTACCCCATAGCAGACAGCAGCAGGTTTTGAATAACCACATCAAAGATAAAACACCCAGTGGTATAAAAGGAAAGAGGTGCCACCGCACCTCTCCTACCTGGGCCTGGCCGGGAACCTGGGCGCCTGCATCCGCCATTGCTGCTGACGATTCCGCTGTCTCCATAGTGCAATCCGCAGCTGCTGCACTGTGTACTAGGCTCCATGTGCCAAACAAAAAGGAAGTCCCGGCCAGAGGACCCGCCCCTTCCTCCTGCGTTCCAGCAGCAGGAACCAATCGCTGCTACGCCCCGCCGGAAGTATCCGCCCACCGGAACTGACATCACCTGCTGTCCGGGATTCGGCGCCGCCATGCAGAGGCCTGGCATGGACGCTCTTACTGAGCACAACCGCGGCCCCCCGAACACCCCGGGTGGAAAACTTCCGGCAGACCATTACTCCTGTGAGCCGGAGAAGGAAAGGACACCGGAGCACCCTCCTCACGTAAGGGAAGGAGCTGGGTTGGTCTGAGTACCCAAACGTGGAGGTCCTGCCAAAACCCTCTCCTTGGAGAGAGCGCAGCCCCTCTGGTTCCCCAAGCAGTGCTTCCACCATGGCGGAGGAAACACTAAAACTGATGGCATGGTGGAAGCAGCTGCTTTTTAAAGGGGCGTTGTCACGCAGTGTTTCCTGTCTAAGAGGTGGAGCTACGCTCTCTCCAAGGTGCTGTCCTGAAAGGCGAAGGGAGAAAAGTGATGTGCGGAACGTACATGAAAACGTACAACCCCCAGACGCACCTCCCGGTATGAACAAGCCCTTAAGAATGGTGTGCCCTGAGATGCACGATTCTTTTCTGAAAAAAAGTTTGGACACCCCGCCTCTAAACAGTCCTCATATTTCCGGTCGGTACATTATTATTATACAGGATTTATGTAGCGCCAACAGTTTACGCAGCGCTTTACAATATAAAAAGGGAGACAATACAGTTATAATACAATAAAATACAAGAGGATTAAGAGGGCCCTGCTCAGAAGAGCTTACAATCTAATAGGGTGGGGCAGGTGGTACAAAAAAGGTTGTAACTGTGGGGAACGAGCTGATGGAAGTGGTAGGAGATTAGTTGGAGACGTGATCGGGTTTCCTGATGAGTTTTCAGGGATCGCCTGAAGGTAGAAGAGTAGGGGATAGCCGGACCGGTGGAGGTAGCGAGTTCCAGAGGATGGGAGAGGCTCTGGAGAAATCCTGGAGACGAGCATGGGAGGAGGAGATGAGAGAGCTTGAGAGCAGGTGGTGTTGAGAAGAGCGGAGAGGACAATTTGGGTGATATTTGGAGACAAGATTGGTGATGGAGCTCGGGGCAGAGTTGTGAATGGCTTTGTATGTTGTGGTTAGTATTTTGAATGTAATTCGCTGGGTGACTGGGAGCCAGTGTAGGGATTGAAGGAGAGGGTTGGCAGACACTGAATGGAGACCAGTGTAGGGATTGGAGGAGAGGGTTGGCAGACACTGAATGGGAGACCAGTGTAGGGATTGGAGGAGAGGGTTGGCAGACACTGAATGGGAGACCAGTGTAGGGATTGGAGGAGAGGGTTGGCAGACACTGAATGGGAGACCAGTGTAGGGATTGGAGGAGAGGGTTGGCAGACACTGAATGGGAGACCAGTGTAGGGATTGGAGGAGAGGGTTGGCAGACACTGAATGGAAGTCAGTGTAGGGATTGGAGGAGAGGGTTGGCAGACACTGAATGGAAGTCAGTGTAGGGATTGGAGGAGAGGGTTGGCAGACACTGAATGGAGACCAGTGTGGGGAGTGGAGGAGAGGGTTGGCAGACACTGAATGGAGACCAGTGTAGGGATTGGAGGAGAGGGTTGGCAGACACTGAATGGGAGCCAGTGTAGGGATTGGAGGAGAGGGTTGGCAGACACTGAATGGAGACCAGTGTAGGGATTGGAGGAGAGGGTTGGCAGACACTGAATGGAGACCAGTGTAGGGATTAGAGGAGAGGGATGGCAGACACTGAATGGAGACCAGTGTAGGGATTGGAGGAGAGGGTTGGCAGACACTGAATGGAGGTCAGTGTAGGGATTGGAGGAGAGGGTTGGCAGACACTGAATGGGAGACCAGTGTAGGGATTGGAGGAGAGGGTTGGCAGACACTGAATGGGAGACCAGTGTAGGGATTGGAGGAGAGGGTTGGCAGACACTGAATGGAGGTCAGTGTAGGGATTGGAGGAGAGGGTTGGCGGACACTGAATGGGAGACCAGTGTAGGGATTGGAGGAGAGGGTTGGCAGACACTGAATGGGAGCCAGTGTAGGGATTGGAGGAGAGGGTTGGCAGACACTGAATGGGAGACCAGTGTAGGGATTGGAGGAGAGGGTTGGCAGACACTGAATGGGAGACCAGTGTAGGGATTGGAGGAGAGGGTTGGCAGACACTGAATGGAGACCAGTGTAGGGATTGGAGGAGAGGGTTGGCAGACACTGAATGGAAGTCAGTGTAGGGATTGGAGGAGAGGGTTGGCAGACACTGAATGGAAGTCAGTGTAGGGATTGGAGGAGAGGGTTGGCAGACACTGAATGGAGACCAGTGTGGGGAGTGGAGGAGAGGGTTGGCAGACACTGAATGGAGACCAGTGTAGGGATTGGAGGAGAGGGTTGGCAGACACTGAATGGAGACCAGTGTAGGGATTGGAGGAGAGGGTTGGCAGACACTGAATGGAGGTCAGTGTAGGGATTGGAGGAGAGGGTTGGCAGACGCTGAATGGAGACCAGTGTAGGGATTGGAGGAGAGGGATGGCGGACACTGAATGGAGACCAGTGTAGGGATTAGAGGAGAGGGTTGGCAGACACTGAATGGAGACCAGTGTAGGGATTGGAGGAGAGGGCTGGCAGACGCTGAATGGAGACCAGTGTAGGGATTGGAGGAGAGGGTTGGCAGACACTGAATGGAGACCAGTGTAGGGATTAGAGGAGAGGGTTGGCAGACACTGAATGGAGACCAGTGTAGGGATTGGAGGAGAGGGTTGGCAGACACTGAATGGAGGTCAGTGTAGGGATTGGAGGAGAGGGATGGCAGACACTGAATGGAGACCAGTGTAGGGATTGGAGGAGAGGGTTGGCAGACACTGAATGGAGACCAGTGTAGGGATTGGAGGAGAGGGTTGGCAGACACTGAATGGAGGTCAGTGTAGGGATTGGAGGAGAGGGATGGCAGACACTGAATGGAGACCAGTGTAGGGATTGGAGGAGAGGGTTGGCAGACACTGAATGGAGACCAGTGTAGGGATTGAAGGAGAGGGTTGGCAGACACTGAATGGAGGTCAGTGTAGGGATTGGAGGAGAGGGTTGACAGACGCTGAGCGGTGGGTAAGGTGGATAAGTCTGGCAGCAGCATTCATGATAGACTGAAGAGGGGAGGAGCCTATGGAGAGGTGGCCAATGAGAAGGGAGTTGCAATAGTCATGACGAGAGATAACGAGGGAGTGAATGAGGAGTTTGGTGGTTTCATTTGTTAAAAAGGGGTGAATTTTAGAGATGTTATGGAGGTGAATTCTACAAACTTTTGACAACGATTGGACTTAAGGCTGAAATGACAAGTCAGAGTCTAGGATTACACCGAGTACCCTGACGTGAGGGGAGGGACTGATGGCTGCATTGTTGATTTTGATGGAAAAGTCATGGAGGGGGCGGGGGCGGGGGAGAATATTAATAGCTCAGTTTTAGAGAGATTTAGTTGAAGGAAGTGGTGTGACATCCAGGCTGATATGTCAGTAATGGAGAGGAGACTGAAGGAGTGAGGTGAGGAGTAGACCGATAGATTTGGGTGTCATCAGGGTATAAGTGGTACTGGAAGCCGTGGGCGGTTATCAAGTGACCAAAGGAGGAGATGTAGATAAAGAGAAGGGGTCCAAGAACAGAGCCTTGGGGGCCCCCGAAGAAAGGGGCAATGGAGAGGAGGAGACAGAGTTGTAGGTGGCACTGAAGGAACGCTGTGATAGATAGAGAACCAGGATAGAGAAGAATCTCGGAGGCCAAGGGAATGGAGTTTATCGAGAAGGAGCGGGTGGTCAACAGTATCAAAGGCCGCAGAGAGGTCAAGTAGTAGGAGTATGGAGTACTGGCTGTTAGTTTTAGCCGTTAGTAAATCGTTAGTGAGTTTTAGTAAGGCGGTTTCTGTGGAGTGCTGTGAGCGAAAGCCAGACTGTAAGGGTTCAAGAAGGTTATTTTCATTGAGGTAGGAGCTAAGACGGTTGTAGACTAAGCGTTCTAGAAGTTTAGAGGTGAATGGGAGCAATGAGATGGGTCTTAAGTTGTTCAGGTTGGTGGGGTCCAGTGAGGGCTTTTTAAGTATGGGAGTGATCTGCATGTTTTAGAGGGGAGGGGAAGATGCCACTAGAGAGGGAGAGATTGAAGATGTGGGTGAGGGAGCATAGGATAGAAGAAGAGGGTGACCGTAGTAGTTGTGAGGGAACAGGATCCAAGGGGACAATTGGTTAGGTGGGCATCAGAGAAAAGTTTTGTAACCTCTTCAGTAGTAGTTCAAAAGAGGAGAGTGTTGAATGTGCTGTTAGGCAAGGTATGTTGGGTGGGGAAGACGTAAGCACAGTGGAGATGTCCTCACCAATTGCATCGATCTTGTCTTTGAAGTGATTGGCAATCTCTTGGGCAGTGAGTGAGTTAGTGGGTAGAGGGGGTGGTGGACGAAGAGAGTTAAAGGTTGAGAAGAGCCGACGGGACTGGATGACAAGGAATTAAAAAGAGAGACAGAGTAGGCTTGTTTGGCAGCATGGAGGCATGAATTGTGATTTAGAAGGGCAGATTTATATAAGGTGAAGTCTTGCAGGCATTTGGTTTTATGCCACAGTCATTCAAGAGCACGGCAATGTCTCTTGAGATTTCTAGTGTTGTCAGGTTGCCAGGGTTGTAACGGTCGGGACCTGATTCTGCGTGTGGTTAGAGGAGCAAGTGCATCTAGTGATGATGAGAGTGAACTGTTGTAGACAGAGGTGGTCAGGACAGGACAGGACAGGGGAGAGATTATGTCATATAGGTGGTCAGTAGCAGAATAGAGAAGAGAAGGGTTAAAGTGACGAAGGTTTCTACAAGTAATTGTTTGCTGCTTGGAGGGATGGGTGGTTGGAGGCAAGGATACAGTGAAAGTAATGAGGTTGTGATCAGAGAGAGGAAAGGGGGTGTTGGTGAGGTTGCCAGGGTTGCAGAGATGGGAGAATACAAGGTCAGGGGTATTACCATTGGAGAGAGTGGAAGTATGTGTCCATTGGGTTAGGTCAAAAGATGAGGTGAAGTCGAGAAGTTTATCTGTAGTTGGGATGTTAACATTGACAGGAATGTTGAAGTCATCAAGAACGATCGTGGGGATTTCAGAGGAGAGAAAGTAGAGTAGCCAGGCAGCAAAGTCATCAATAAAGCGCGATACCGGTCCTGGAGGCCTATAAATTGCTGCAATCCTCAGAGAAATAGGAGAAAACAGACGAATACAGTGCATCTCGAAAGAAGAGAGGGATAGAGAGGGAGGGACAGGAAGGACTTAGAAGGTGCTTTGTGGGGATAGAAGGAATCCAACTCCACCTCCTTTCTGTCCGTTGGGTCTGGAGGAGTGAGTCCAATGGAGGCCACCATGGGAGAGGGCAGCAGGAGAAGCTGAATCCAAATATTGAATCCAGGTTTCTGTTATGGTGAGTATGTTAAAGCCATGAGTGATGAAGAGGTCATGTACAGATGTTAGCTTGGTACAGATGGAGAGGGCGTTCCAAAGGGGCGCATGAGATTGGTGGGCTGCTTTAAGGAAGCAGGGGGGGACAGAAATTAAACTGAGTGGATTGTGGTGGTTGCCAGAGGGGGAGGGGTATTGGAGATGTAGCTTGCAATTGGAAAATGACGGACCAGGATTAGGAGAAATGTCACCTGAGACTAGAAGGAGGAGGGCGAGGAAAGCAAGGTGGCCCTGGTGTTTATGTCAGCATGTGAGTGCAGCAAATGCAGGAGATGATGGGTGCCATAGTATGGAGTGAGTCAGTTGACTACTGAGGTGGGGGCAGAAGAACCGCCAAGAGCGTTGAAGGTTGTCCACACGGTGCCAGTCGGTAGGGTCTACGGTGACCGTGCCAGGTTGTTTCTCAACACAGGCTTATAGAACGACCCGCTTTTCTCACAATGTAGAAGAAGATTGGAGTTCCTCCACCCATCTCAGTAGGACATACGGGCGACGGCAATGTGTCTACTTTGTGGACCTCAATATGAAGTCTAAGGACACCCCAAGAAGAAGATTCGCCCTTACCTAGACCAGCGACGTCCTCTCTCTCCTCCCGATCTTCTGCCAACCACGGCTCTCCGCCATCTTCTAGTCGAGAGAGAATTTCTGGCTTCTGTATGGAACACCCTGAGGGAGGAGGACCAGAGAAGATTAGGACGGGAAAAGTAATCGTTATGCAAAAAAAAAAAAAAAAGTCTAGTAAGGGACATGTACATGGAATGATCCTAAAATGGTCACAACGTCCTTAGAGTAGCTCCTCTACAGACCAAGGGAAATACAGGAGAAGAACACAAGAGGGCGCTTCTAAGTGCAATAGAAAAACCATGTTTTATGCTGCACTTAGAAGCGCCCTATTGTGTTCTTCTCAGGACAGGAAAAACACGGAAGGTTTGCTTTGTGTTTATGGAAAAGATTTTACAAATCACAAAAAAAATAAATTGAGCAAACCATATGGTAGTCCAGGGTGTGTCAAACTTGATTTAATCAAAAGGCCACATCAGAATTATGGTTGTAATATCTGTAAACCCCCCCCCCCCCCACCTTAAAATCCAATGTCAATGCTAAAGCTACAGGAGGGGTGCAAGAGCTACATTAAATGACCTGGCGAGCCCAAATTCAGCCCACAGGCCTTGTGTTTGACACATGTGCTTCACCTTCACCCCTCAGATCACCCCAATTCCTGCACCTTCACCCCTCACATCACCCCAATTCCTGCACCTTCACCCCTCAGATCTTCCCAATTCCTGCACCTTCACCCCTCAGATCTTCCCAATTCCTGCACCTTCACCCCTCACATCACCCCAATTCCTGCACCTTCACCCCTCACATCACCCCAATTCCTGCACCTTCACCCCTCACATCACCCCAATTCCTGCACCCTCACCCCATAAATCACCCCAATTCCTGCACCTTCACCCCTCAGATCTTCCCAATTCCTGCACCTTCACCCCTCAGATCTTCCCAATTCCTGCACCTTCACCCCTCAGATCTTCCCAATTCCTGCACCTTCACACCTCAGATCATCCCAATTCCTGCACCTTCACCCCTCAGATCATCCCAATTCCTGCACCTTCACCCCTCACATCACCCCAATTCCTGCACCCTCACCCCATAAATCACCCCAATTCCTGCACCTTCACCCCTCAGATCTTCCCAATTCCTGCACCTTCACCCCTCAGATCTTCCCAATTCCTGCACCTTCACCCCTCAGATCTTCCCAATTCCTGCACCTTCACCCCTCAGATCATCCCAATTCCTGCACCTTCACCCCTCAGATCATCCCAATTCCTGCACCTTCACCCCTCAGATCATCCCAATTCCTGCACCTTCACCCCTCAGATCTTCCCAATTCCTGCACCTTCACCCCTCAGATCTTCCCAATTCCTGCACCTTCACACCTCAGATCATCCCAATTCCTGCACCTTCACCCCTCAGATCATCCCAATTCCTGCACCTTCACCCCTCACATCACCCCAATTCCTGCACCCTCACCCCATAAATCACCCCAATTCCTGCACCTTCACCCCTCAGATCTTCCCAATTCCTGCACCTTCACCCCTCAGATCTTCCCAATTCCTGCACCTTCACCCCTCAGATCTTCCCAATTCCTGCACCTTCACCCCTCAGATCATCCCAATTCCTGCACCTTCACCCCTCAGATCATCCCAATTCCTGCACCTTCACCCCTCAGATCATCCCAATTCCTGCACCTTCACCCCTCAGATCTTCCCAATTCCTGCACCTTCACCCCTCAGATCTTCCCAATTCCTGCACCTTCACACCTCAGATCATCCCAATTCCTGCACCTTCACCCCTCAGATCTTCCCAATTCCTGCACCTTCACCCCTCAGATCTTCCCAATTCCTGCACCTTCACACCTCAGATCATCCCAATTCCTGCACCTTCACACCTCAGATCATCCCAATTCCTGCACCTTCACCCCTCAGATCATCCCAATTCCTGCACCTTCACCCCTCACATCACCCCAATTCCTGCACCTTCACCCCTCACATCACCCCAATTCCTGCACCCTCACCCCATAAATCACCCCAATTCCTGCACCTTCACCCCTCAGATCTTCCCAATTCCTGCACCTTCACCCCTCAGATCTTCCCAATTCCTGCACCTTCACCCCTCAGATCTTCCCAATTCCTGCACCTTCACCCCTCAGATCATCCCAATTCCTGCACCTTCACCCCTCAGATCATCCCAATTCCTGCACCTTCACCCCTCAGATCATCCCAATTCCTGCACCTTCACACCTCAGATCATCCCAATTCCTGCACCTTCACACCTCAGATCACCCCAATTCCTGCACCTTCACATCTACCCAATTCATGCACCCTCACCCCATAAATCACTCCAATTCCTGTACCGTCACACCTAACATCACCTCAATTGCTGCACCTTAACCCCTCAGATAACCCCAATTGCTGGACCCAGATGCTGTCACTCCCTGGCCAATAAGAGTGATCTCTGTGACAAGCATTGGAGGTTCTCATTGGACAGCTGACAGTCCTAAACTCAACCAGCTTCAGATCTCCACAGGAGAGGAGAACATTCCTGGATCCACAACGTGACCACAGGCACAGCGCTGGGGGCGGAGCTTCTTACCTGTGGATAGTAAAGATTGGTAGTTGTCTTTCATGACGCCCCGATACAGATCCTGCTGGGAGGAGCTTAGAGTCATCCATTCATCCCGAGAGAAATAAACCGCAACCTCATCAAATGTCAAGACAGCCTGGGGGAGGAGAAAGAGGACCCGTCACCCCACCCCGCCACAAGAGGACCCCACATCCCACACCCTACCACCAGAGGACCCCACACCCTGCCACCAGAGGACCCCACACCCTGCCACCAGAGGACCCCACACCCCACACCCTACCACCAGAGGACCCCACACCCTACCACCAGAGGACCCCACACCCTGCCACAAGAGGACCAAGCACACACCCACAAGAGGACCCCACACCCCTGCCAAAAGAGGGCCCCACACCCCTGCCAAAAGAGGGCCCCACACCCCACACCCCTGCCAAAAGAGGACCCCACACCCTGCCACAAGAGGACCAAGCACACACCCACAAGAGGACCCCACACCCCTGCCAAAAGAGGGCCCCACACTCCTGCCAAAAGAGGGCCCCACACCCCTGCCAAAAGAGGGCCCCACACCCCGCCACAGGAGGACCCCACACCCCGCCACAGGAGGACCCCTCGGGCCAAACCCTGCCACAGGAGGACCCCACACCCCGCCACCAGAGGACTCCACACACTGCGACCAGAGGACCCCTCATCTCTCACCCCGCCACAAGAGGACCCCACACCCCGCCACCAGAGGACCCCACACCCCGCCACCAGAGGACCCCACACCCCACCACCAGAGGACCCCACACCCCACCACCAGAGGACCCCTCATCTCTCATCCTGCCACAGGAGGACCCGTCACCCCACACTCCCACAAGAGGACCCCACACGCCGCCACTAGAGGACCCCACACCCTGCCCCCGGAGGACCCCTCACCCCACACCCTGCCACAGGAGGACCCCACACCCTGCCACCAGAGGACCCCCCACACATCCACAAGAGGACCCCACACTCCGCCACCGGAGGAGCCCTCACCCCACACCCTGCAACAAGAGGAGCCCTCACCCCACACCCTGCAACAAGAGGACCCCACACCCCACACCCTGCAACAAGAGGAGCCCTCACCCCACACCCTGCAACAAGAGGACCCCACACCCCACACCCTGCAACAAGAGGACCCCACACCCCTGCCACAGCAGGACCCCACACCCCGCCGCAAGAGGACCCCACACCCCGCCGCAAGAGGACCCCACACCCCGCCGCAAGAGGACCCCACACCCCGCCGCAAGAGGACCCCACACCCCGCCGCAAGAGGACCCCACACCCCGCCGCAAGAGGACCCCACACCCCGCCGCAAGAGGACCCCACACCCCGCCGCAAGAGGACCCCACACCCCGCCGCAAGAGGACCCCACACCCCGCCGCAAGAGGACCCCACACCCCGCCGCAAGAGGACCCCACACACTGCCGCAAGAGGACCCCACACCCTGCCACCAGAGGACCCCTCACCCCACACCCTGCCACAGGAGGACCCCACACCCTGCCACCAGAGGACCCCCCACACATCCACAAGAGGACCCCACACCCCGCCACCGGAGGAGCCCTCACCCCACACCCTGCAACAAGAGGACCCCACACCCTGCCACCAGAGGACCCCTCATCTCTCATCCTGCCACAGGAGGACCCGTCACCCCACACTCCCACAAGAGGACCCCACACGCCGCCACTAGAGGACCCCACACCCTGCCCCCGGAGGACCCCTCACCCCACACCCTGCCACAGGAGGACCCCACACCCTGCCACCAGAGGACCCCCCACACATCCACAAGAGGACCCCACACACATCCACCGGAGGAGCCCTCACCCCACACCCTGCAACAAGAGGACCCCACACCCTGCAACAAGAGGACCCCACACCCCTGCCACAGCAGGACCCCACACCCCGCCGCAAGAGGACCCCACACCCCGCCGCAAGAGGACCCCACACCCCGCCACTAGAGGACCCCACACCCCGCCACTAGAGGACCCCACACCCTGCCCCCGGAGGACCCCTCACCCCACACCCTGCCACCAGAGGACCCCCCACACATCCACAAGAGGACCCCACACACATCCACCGGAGGAGCCCTCACCCCACACCCTGCAACAAGAGGACCCCACACCCTGCAACAAGAGGACCCCACACCCCCGCCGCAAGAGGACCCCACACCCCGCCGCAAGAGGACCCCACACCCCGCCGCAAGAGGACCCCACACCCCCGCCACCAGAGGACCCCACACCCCCGCCACCAGAGGACCCCTCACCCCACACCCTGCCACAGGAGGACCCCACACCCTGCCACCAGAGGACCCCCCCACACATCCACAAGAGGACCCCACACCCCGCCACCGGAGGAGCCCTCACCCCACACCCCTGCCACAGCAGGACCCCACACCCTGCCGCAAGAGGACCCCACACCCTGCCGCAAGAGGACCCCACACCCCGCCGCAAGAGGACCCCACACCCCGCCGCAAGAGGACCCCACACCCCGCCGCAAGAGGACCCCACACCCCGCCGCAAGAGGACCCCACACCCCGCCGCAAGAGGACCCCACACCCCGCCGCAAGAGGACCCCACACCCCGCCGCAAGAGGACCCCACACCCCGCCGATAGAGGACCCCACACACCGCCACAGGAGGACCCCACACCCCGCCGATAGAGGACCCCACACCCCGCCGCAAGAGGACCCCACACCCCGCCGCAAGAGGACCCCACACCCCGCCGATAGAGGACCCCACACCCCGCCGATAGAGGACCCCACACACTGCCGCAAGAGGACCCCACACCCTGCCGCAAGAGGACCCCACACACTGACATGTATAGGGGGGTCTCTCACACACGGACAGTCCTTCTCTTTCTCTCACCTTAGAGATCCTCTTCTCTTCTCCGGCCATTCTGCAGTCTCAGCAAAGCCCGCCCCCTCCCGGCATGCACCTCACCACCAGCCAATCAACTTTTTCCGGTATGGGCGGAGCGCCAACGATTGGATGAAAGCTGACCTAAGATAGGAGCTCTCCGCCCACTGAGGAGGAGTCTGACCGCAGTGTGCGGGGTCACTATAGAGACTGAGAGAGGGCGGGGCCTACGCAGACAGACCACACCCACTCCCCTGTACTTTGTAACCTTACTTTGGGAGAGGGCGGGGCCTACACAGAGAGACCACACCCACTTCTCCGTACTGAGCAACCTTACAATGGGAGAGGACGGGGCCTACACAGAGAGACCACACCCACTTCTCCGTACTGTGCAACCTTACTATTGGAGAGGGCGGGGCCTACACAGACAGACCACACCCACTTCTCCGTACTTCGCTACCTTACTATGGGAGAGGGCGAGGCCTACACAGAGAGACCACACCCACTTCTCCGTACTGTGCAACCTTACTATGGGAGAGGGCGAGGCCTACACAGAGAGACCACACCCACTTCTCCGTACTGAGCAACCTTACTATGGGAGAGGGCGGGGCCTACACAGACAGACCACTCCCACTTCTCCGTACTTTGCTACCTTACTATGGGAGAGGGCGGGGCCTACACAGACAGACCACACCCACTTCTCCGTACTTTGCTACCTTACTATGGGAGAGGGCGGGACCTACACAGACAGACCACTCCCACTTCACCGTACTTTGCTGCCTTACTATGGGAGAGGGCGGGGCCTACACAGACAGACCACACCCACTTCTCCGTACTTTGCTGCCTTACTATGGGAGAGGGCGGGGCCTACACAGACAGACCACACCCACTTCTCCGTACTTTGCTGCCTTACTATGGGAGAGGGCGGGGCCTACACAGACAGACCACACCCACTTCTCCGTACTTTGCTGCCTTACTATGGGAGAGGGCGGGACCTACACAGAGAGGCGGAGCTGTGTATCTGTGTCCAGATTCCGGGCTCGAAGCCGTTCTGTGTGATGGACCCCGTATTACCCGGAGCTCAGTGATTGGGTGATACTGAAGAGGGTGTGTCCGAAAAATGTGCTCTATATTCTACTGTGTATCCATTGGACGAAATACTGCTCAGTCCAGGGCGGTCCTCCATCACCCCGCCCCTCCCCACATCTCAACCAATCACCATCTTACCTTCTGAAGAGGGGTCTACCTATCCCCAGAGGAGCCGAACACAATGACAGCCTATGGCAGGGAGAAGAGGTTTCTGCTCCTCAGAGGCGGGGCTTCCCAATCCTTTTATATCATATATTCTATTTCAGGGCAGAGATCCCCCCCCCCACACCTGTGTCACCCCTCCCCCGCTTACACCACTCATCCGGAGTATTATCTGACCGCACCTCCGATACCTCCTCATCCCCGAACCATCCTCATCCTCACCCTGAACCCTCCTCGTCCTCGTCCCGAGCCTTCCTCGTCCTCATCCTCACCCCGAGCCTTCCTCGTCCTCATCCTCACCCCGAGCCTTCCTCGTCCTCATCCTCACCCCGAGCCTTCCTCATCCTCACCCCGAGCCTTCCTCGTCCTCATCCTCACCCCGAGCCTTCCTCATCCTCACCCCGAGCCTTCCTCGTCCTCATCCTCACCCCGAGCCTTCCTCATCCTCACCCCGAGCCTTCCTCGTCCTCATCCTCACCCGAGCCTTCCTCATCCTCACCCCGAGCCTTCCTCGTCCTCATCCTCACCCCGAGCCTTCCTCATCCTCACCCCGAGCCTTCCTCGTCCTCATCCTCATCCTGAGCCTTCCTCGTCCTCATCCTCACCCCGAGCCTTCCTCATCCTCATCCTGAGCCTTCCTCATCCTCATCCTCACCCCGAGCCTTCCTCGTCCTCATCCTCATCCTGAGCCTTCCTCGTCCTCATCCTCACCCCGAGCCTTCCTCGTCCTCATCCTCACCCCGAGCCTTCCTCGTCCTCACCCGAGCCTTCCTCGTCCTCATCCTCACCCCGAGCCTTCCTCATCCTCACCCCGAGCCTTCCTCGTCCTCATCCTCATCCTGAGCCTTCCTCGTCCTCATCCTCACCCCGAGCCTTCCTCATCCTCACCCCGAGCCTTCCTCATCCTCACCCGGAGCCTTCCTCATCCTCACCCCGAGCCTTCCTCGTCCTCATCCTCATCCTCACCCCGAGCCCTCCTCATCCTCATCCTGAGCCTTTCTCATCCTCATCCTCACCCCGAGCCTTCCTCATCCTCATCCTCATCCTGAGCCTTCCTCGTCCTCACCCGAGCCTTCCTCGTCCTCATCCTCACCCCGAGCCTTCCTCGTCCTCACCCGAGCCTTTCTCGTCCTCATCCTCACCCCGAGCCTTCCTCATCCTCACCCCGAGCCTTCCTCGTCCTCACCCCGAGCCTTCCTCATCCTCACCCCGAGCCTTCCTCGTCCTCATCCTCACCCCGAGCCTTCCTCATCCTCATCCTCACCCCGAGCCTTCCTCGTCCTCATCCTCACCCCGAGCCTTCCTCGTCCTCATCCTCACCCCGAGCCTTCCTCATCCTCACCCCGAGCCTTCCTCGTCCTCATCCTCACCCCGAGCCTTCCTCATCCTCACCCCGAGCTTTCCTCGTCCTCATCCTCATCCTGAGCCTTCCTCGTCCTCATCCTCACCCCGAGCCTTCCTCATCCTCATCCTCATCCTGAGCCTTCCTCGTCCTCATGATCACCCCGAGCCTTTCTCGTCCTCATCCTCATCCTGAGCCTTCCTCGTCCTCATCCTCACCCCGAGCCTTCCTCGTCCTCATCCTCACCCCGAGCCTTCCTCGTCCTCACCCGAGCCTTCCTCGTCCTCATCCTCACCCCATGCCTTCCTCGTCCTCATCCTCACCCCGAGCCTTCCTCGTCCTCACCCGAGCCTTCCTCGTCCTCATCCCGAGCCTTCCTCGTCCTCATCCTCATCCTGAGCCTTCCTCGTCCTCATCCTCACCCCGAGCCTTCCTCATCCTCACCCCGAGCCTTCCTCATCCTCATCCTGAGCCTTCCTCGTCCTCATCCTCACCCCGAGCCCTCCTCATCCTCATCCTGAGCCTTTCTCATCCTCATCCTCACCCCGAGCCTTCCTCATCCTCATCCTGAGCCTTCCTCGTCCTCATCCTCATCCTGAGCCTTCCTCGTCCTCATCCTCACCCCGAGCCTTCCTCGTCCTCACCCGAGCCTTCCTCGTCCTCATCCTCACCCCGAGCCTTCCTCGTCCTCATCCTCACCCCGAGCCTTCCTCGTCCTCACCCGAGCCTTCCTCGTCCTCATCCTCACCCCGAGCCTTCCTCATCCTCACCCCGAGCCTTCCTCGTCCTCATCCTAATCCTGAGCCTTCCTCGTCCTCATCCTCACCCCGAGCCTTCCTCATCCTCACCCCGAGCCTTCCTCATCCTCATCCTGAGCCTTCCTCGTCCTCATCCTCATCCTCTCCCCGAGCCCTCCTCATCCTCATCCTGAGCCTTTCTCATCCTCATCCTCACCCCGAGCCTTCCTCATCCTCATCCTGAGCCTTCCTCATCCTCATCCTGAGCCTTCCTCGTCCTCATCCTCACCCCGAGCCTTCCTCATCCTCATCCTGAGCCTTCCTCGTCCTCATCCTCATCCTCACCCCGAGCCCTCCTCATCCTCATCCTGAGCCTTTCTCATCCTCATCCTGAGCCTTTCTCATCCTCATCCTCACCCCGAGCCTTCCTCATCCTCACCCCGAGCCTTTCTCATCCTCACCCTGAGCCTTCCTCATCCTGAGCCTTCCTCGTCCTCATCCTCACCCGAACCTTCCTCATCCTCACCCCGAGCCTTCCTCATCCTCACCCTGAACCCTCCTCATCCTCATCTTGAGCCTTCCCCATCCTCATCCCGAGCCTTCCCCATCCTCATCCCGAGCCTTCCCCATCCTCATCCTGAGCCTTCCTCATCCTCATCCTGAGCCTTCCTCGTCCTCATCCCGAACCCTCCTCATCCTCGCCCCGAACCCTCATCCCCATCTTCACCCTCCTCATCCCCGTCCTCGCCCCGAGCCTTCCTCATCCCCGCCCTCACCTGAACCCTCCTCGTCCTCAACCCGAACCCTTTTCATGCTCACCCCGAGCCCTCCTCATCCCTGAGCCCCCCTCATCCCCATCCTCGCCCCAAACCATCCTCATCCTCACCCCAAACCATCCTCATCCCCGTCCTCGCCCCGAACCCTCCACATCCTCACCCCGAGCCCTCCTCATCCCTGTCCTCGGCCCGAGTCCTCCTCATCCCCGTCCCGAGTCCTCCTCATCCCCGTCCTCGGCCCGAGTTCTCCTCATCCCAGTCCTCGCCCCCTCATCCCCGTCCTCACCCTCATCCCCGTCTTTGCCCCAAGCCCTCCTTATCCCCCATATCCCTGTCCTCCTCATCCCCATGTTCGACCCAAGCCCTCCTCATTCCCATCCTCGCCCAGAGCCCTCCTAATCCCTGTCCTCACACTCCTCATCCCTGTCCTCGCCCGAACCCTCCTCATCTTTCCCCCGAGCCCCCCCTCATCCCAGACCTCGCCCTCCACATCCCAGTCCTCGCCCCGAACCCTCCTCATCTTTGCCCCTCACCCCCCCAGACCTCGCCCTCCTCATCCCCATCCTCACCTGAACCCTCCTCATCTTTGCTCCGAGCCCCCCTCATCCCAGACCTCGCCCTCCTCATCCCAGTCCTCGCCCCGAACCCTCCTCATCCTTGTCCCGAGCCCCCCTCATCCCCGTCCTCGCCCCCAACCCTCCTCATACTTGCCCTGAGCCTCCCTCATCCCTGTCCGAGCCCCCCTCATCCCCATCCTCACCCCAAGCCCTTCTCATCCCCACCCTCACCCTTCTCATCCTTGCCCCGAGCCCCCCTCATCCCCCTCCGAGCCCCCCGTATCCCTGTCCTTGCCCCAAGCCCCCCTCATCCCCATCCTCGCCCCAAGCCCCCCTCATCCCCATCCTCGCCCCAAGCCCCCCTCATCCCCATCCTCGCCCTCCTCATCCCCGTCCTTGTCCCAAGCCCTCCTCATCCCCCATATCACTGTCTTTGCCCCGAGCTCTCATCCCCCTGTCCTCATCTTCGCCCCAAGCCATTCTCATCCCCATCCCTCCTCATCCCCATCCTCACCCTGAGCCCTCCTCATCTTCGCCCTGAACCCTCCTCATCCCCGTCCTCACCCCCGTCCTCGCCCCAAAGCCTCCTCAAACCCGTCCTTGCCCCGAACCCTCCTCATCCCCGTCCTTGCCCCAAACCCTACTCAACCCCATCCTTGCCCTGAACAGTCCTTATCTTCGCCCCGAACCCTCCTCATCCCTGTCCTCGCCCCGAACCCTCCTCATCCCCATCCTCGCCCTGACTCCTCATCCAGAGCCCTTCTCATCCCCATCTTCGCCCTGAGCTCTCCTCATCCCCGTCCTCGCCCCAAACCCTCCTCATCCTCACTCCAAGCCCTTCTCATCCAGTCCTCGCCCCGAACCCTCCTCATCCCCGTCCTTGCCCCGAATTCTCCTCATCCCCGTTCTCGCCCCGAGCCCTCCTCATCCCCAAGCCCTCTTCATCCCCATCCTTGCCCCAAACCCTCCACATCCCCGTCCTCGCCCCGAGCCCTCCTCACTCATCCCCAAGCCCTCCTCATCCCCGTCCTCGGCCCGAGTCCTCCTCATCCCAGTCCACGCCCCCCTCATCTCCGTTCTTACCCTCATCCCCGTCTTTGCCCCAAGCCCTCCTTTTCCCCCATATCCCTGTCCTCCTCATCCCCCTTATCCCTGTCCTCCTCATCCCCATCTTCGACCCAAGCCCTCCTCACCCCATCCTCGCCCAGAGCCCTCCTAATCCCTGTCCTCACACTCCTCATCCCCGTCCTCGCCCGAACCCTCCTCAGCTTTCCCCCGAGCCCCCCCTCATCCCAGACCTTGCCCTCCTCATCCCAGTCCTCGCCCCAAACCCTCCTCATCTTTGCCCCTCACCCCTCCAGACCTCGCCCTCCTCATCCCCATCCTCACCTGAACCCTCCTCATCTTTGCCCCGAGCCCCCCCTCATCCCAGACCTCGCCCTCCTCAACCCCGTCCTTGCCCCAAACCCTCCTCAACCCCGTCCTTGCCCCAAACCCTCCTCATCCCTGTCCTCGCCCCGAACCCTCCTCATCCAGAGCCCTCCTCATCCCCATCCTCGCCCAGAGCCCTCCTAATCCCTGTCCTCACACTCCTCATCCCCGTCCTCGCTCGAACCCTCCTCAGCTTTCCCCCGAGCCCCCCCTCATCCCAGACCTCACCCTCCTCATCCCAGTCCTCGCCCCAAACCCTCCTCATCTTTGCCCCTCACCCCTCCAGACCTCGCCCTCCTCATCCCCATCCTCACCTGAACCCTCCTCATCTTTGCCCCGAGCCCCCCCTCATCCCAGACCTCGCCCTCCTCATCCCAGTCCTCGCCCCGAACCCTCCGCATCCTTGCCCCGAGCCCCCCTCATCCCCGTCCTCGCCCCCAACCCTCTTCATACTTGCCCTGAGCCTCCCTCATCCCCGTCTGAGCCCCCCTCATCCCCATCCTCACCCCAAGCCCTTCTCATCCCCACCCTCACCCCGAGCCCCCCTCATTCCCCTCCTCGCCCCCCGTATCCCTGTCCTTGCCCCCCTCATTCCCATCCTCGCCCTCCTCATCCACATCCTTGCCCTAAGCCCTCCTCATCCCCCATATCACTGTCTTTGCCCCGAGCTCTCATCCCCCTGTCCTCCTCATCCCCATCTTCGCCCCAAGCCATCCTCATCCCCATCCCTCCTCATCCCCATCCTCACCCTGAGCCCTCCTCATCTTCGCCCTGAACCCTCCTCACCCCGGTCCTCGCCCCAAACCCTCCTCACCCCGGTCCTCGCCCCAAACCCTCCTCAACCCCGTCCTTGCCCCAAACCCTCCTCAACCCCGTCCTTGCCCCAAACCCTCCTCATCCCTGTCCTCGCCCCGAACCCTCCTCATCCAGAGCCCTTCTCATCCCCATCTTCGCCCTGAGCTCTCCTTATCCCCGTCCTCACCCCAAACCCTCCTCATCCTCACCCCAAGCCCTTCTCATCCAGTCCTCGCCCCGAACCCTCCTCATCCCCGTCCTTGCTCTGAACCATCCTCATCCTCACCCCAAACCCTCCTCATCCTCGCCCCGAATTCTCCTCATCCCCGTCCTCGCCCCGAGCCCTCCTCATCCCCCATATCCCTGTCCTCCTCATCCCCATCCCTGTCCTCTCCACGAACCCTCCTCATCCTTGCCCCGAACCCTCCTTATCCCGTCCTCGCCCTGACCCCTCATCTTTGCCCCTCACCCCAGACCTCGCCCTCCTCATCCCCATCCTCGCCCGAACCCTCCTCATCTTTGCCCTGAGCCCCCCCTCATCCCAGACCTCGCCCTCCTCACCCCAGTCCTCGCCCCGAACCCTCCTCATACTTGCCCTGAGCCCCCCTCATCCCCGTCCGAGCCCCCCTCATCCCAAGCCCTTCTCATCCCCACCCTCACCCCGAGCTCTTCTCATCCTTGCCCCGAGCCCCCTCATCCCTGTCCTCTTCCTCCGTATCCCCGTCCTTGCCCCAAGCCCCCCTCATCCCCGTACTCGCCCTCCTTATCCCCATCCTTGCCCTGAACCCCCCTCATCCCCGTCTTCCTCATCCCAGTCCTCGCCCCAAACCCTCCTCGTCCTCGTCTCTTCACCCCGAACCCTCCTCATCCCCGTCCTTGCCCCGAGCCCTCATCCCCACCCCGAGTCCTCCTCATCCCCGTCCTTTCCCTTCTCATCCCCATCCTCACCCTTCTCATCCCTGTCCTCGCCCCCCTCATCCCTGTCCTTGCCCCGAGCCCTCCTTGACCCCCTCATCCCCATCCTCGCCCCAGGCCCTCCTCATCCCCGTCCTCACCCTCCTTGCCCCAAGCCCTCCTCATCCCCCATATCCCTGTCCTCCTCATCCCCATTTTCGCCCCAAGCCCTCCTCATCCCCATCCTCACCTTAAGGCCTATTAATCCCTGTCCTCACCCCGTCTGAACCCTCCTCATCCTTGCCCTGAGCCCCCCTCATCCCTGTCCTCGCCCCGAACCCTCCTCATCCTTGCCCCTCACCCCCTCATGCCCGTCCTTGCCCTTTTCATGCTTGCCCTGAGCCCCCCTCACCCCCACTCTCGCCCTTCTCATCCTTGCCCCGAGCCCCCCTCATCGCCCATATCCCTGTCTGCCCCGAGGCCTCCTCATCCCCCATATCCCTGTCCTCCTCATCCCCATCCCTGTCCTCTCCACGAACCCTCCTCATCCTTGCCCCGCACCCTCCTTATCCTGTCCTCGCCCTGACCCCTCTTCATCTTTGCCCCTCACCCCAGACCTCGCCCTCCTCATCCCCGTCCTCGCCCGAACCCTCCTCATCTTTGCCCTGAGCCCCCTCATCCCAGACCTCGCCCTCCTCATCCCAGTTCTCGCCCCGAACCCTCCTCATCCTTGCCCCGAGCCCCCCTCATCCCCGTCCTCGCCCCCAACCCTCCTCATCCTTGCCCCAAGCCCCCCTCATCCCCGTCCTCGCCCCCAACCCTCCTCATACTTGCCCTGAGCCCCCCTCATCGCCGTTCGAGCCCCCCTCATCCCTACCCTCACCCCAAGCCCTTCTCATCCCCACCCTCACCCGAGCTTTCCTCAATCTTGCCCCGAGCCCCCTCATCCCTGTCCTCTCCCTCCGTATCCCCGTCCTTGCCCCAAGCCCCCTCATCCCCGTCCTTGCCCTCCTCATCCCAGTCCTTGCCCTCCTCATCCCCGTCCTTGCCCTCCTCATCCCCGTCCTTGCCCTCCTCATCCTTGTCCTGAACCCCCCTCATCCCCGTCTTCCTCATCCCAGTCCTCGCCCCAAACCCTCCTCATCTTTGCCCTGAGCCCCCCTCATCCCAGACCTCGCCCTTTTCATCCCAGTCCTCGCCCCAAACCCTCCTCATCCTTGCCCCGAGCCCCCCTTATCCCCGTCCTCGCCCCCAACCCTCCTCATACTTGCCCTGAGCCCCCTCATCCCCACCCTCATCATCCCTGTCCTTGCCCTCCTCATCCCAGTCCTTGCCCTCCTCATCCTTCCCCTGAACCCCCCTCATCCTCATCCCAAACCCTCCTCTTCACCCCAAACCCTCCTTACCCCCGTCCTCACCCTGAGTCCTCTTCATCCCCGTCCTCGCCCCGAACCCTAATCCCCACCCCGAGGCCTCCTCATCCCCGTCCTTTCCCTCCTCATCCCCGTCCTTCTCATCCCTGTCCTCGCCCCCCTCATCCCTGTCCTTGCCCTGAGCCCTTCTCGACCCCCTCATCCCCGTCCTCGCCCCAAGCCCTCCTCATCCCCGTCCTCACCCTCCTTGCCCCAAGCCCTCCTCATCCCCCATATCCCTGTCCTCCTCATCCCCATTTTCGCCCCAAGCCCTCCTCATCCCCATCCTCACCCCGAGCCCTATTAATCCCTGTCCTCACCCTCCTCATCCTTGCCCTAAGCCCCCCTCATCCCTGTCCTCGCCCCGAACCCTCCTCATCCTTGCCCCGAACCCCCTCATCCCAGTCCTCGCCCGCACCCTCCTTATCCTTGCCTCGAGCCCCCCTCATCCCGTCCAGGCCCTCCTCACCCCAGTCCTCGCCCGCACCTTCCTCATCCTTGCCCCGAGCCCCCCTCATCCCGTCTAAGCCCTCCTCATCCTTGCCCCGAGCCCCCCTCATCCCAGTCCTCGCCCCGAACCCTCCTCATCCTTGCCCCGAACCCTTCTTATCCTTGCCCCGAGCCCCCCTCATCCCGTCTGAGCCCTCCTCATCCCCACCCTTGCCCCGAGCCCTTCTCATCCTTGCCCTGAGCCCCCCTCATTCCCCATATCCCTGTCCTTGCCCTGAGCCCTCCTCATCCCCCATATCCCTGTCCTCCTTATCCCCATCTTTACCCCAAGCCATCCTCATCCCCATCCTCACCACAAATCCTCCTCATCCCCACCCCGAGCCTTCCTCATTCCCATCCTCACCCCAAGCCCTCCTCATCCCCATTCTCTCCCCAAGACCTCCTCATTCCCATCTTCACCCCAAGCCCTCCTCATCCCCATCTTCACCCCAAGCCCTCCTCATCCCCATCTTCACCCGGAGCCTTCCTCATCTGCATCTTCACCCCGAACCCTCCTCATCCGCATCTTCACTCCGAACCCTCCTCATCCGCATCTTCACTCCGAACCCTCCTCACCTCACCCTACCTATCCGCATCCTCACCCTGACCCATCCTCACCTCCATCCCACCCTCTTCTTCATCCATCCTCACCTTAACCCATCCTGTTCTCCATCTTCACCCCGACCCCTCCTCACCCGAGGACAGGACACTGTGGGGCTAACAGACACATGTAGGAGGCAGGATTTGATTGGTGGAGCGCTGCATCCCCCTGCCCTGAACTGAAACTTTTTTTGATTAATTTTTTTAACACAGGATCAGACTCATAGCATGGGGGGGGGAGAATCTCCTCTGAAACCTATACAATGACCGGTGAGCCATCACGACTGTTGGCGCATTATGTGGATAGGTGGGGAGGGGTGCTCTAATCACTGCAACCCTCTCTTTATTGGCAGGAGACACTCACTTGTCCAATTGGTGCTCTTGGCATCACAGTTTTTGTCCTACAGATGAAGCATTTTCCAAATAAATTACTTTTTTATTTTTAAGAACTATAGAAATGTAAGAAAAAGGTTGTCACTGTATGAACCGGTACATGTGGTCTTATCCGGTCAGATGGTAACATGGACCTGGAGGACATTTGGTTAGATCTGTGTATCAAACAATAAAATCCAGTTTTCACCTGTTTTTTTTTCTATTGTTACATCTCCATGCTGCTGTTCTTCTGCAGCAACTTCGACGTCACTTCCCATCTACATGTTCTCCAGGAATGACTGCATGGCATTTCTCAAGGTGGGTTTCCTGATAGTGACAACAGGTTCAGGAAATCTCCATTGGAAGCCTATTTACCAAACACAAAAGCAGGGGCAGAGCGTTGTCATCCTATAATATAGGCCTATACAGCAGCCTCTGTGTCTACAGTCAACAGTGCTGGTCTGTCTTTTTTTTCTGCTGCTGTCCGTGTTATTGAGCCAGAACATGCGGAAGAGTTTGTGGAGTGGATAACAAAGCTGTCCTCATCCTCCTCATCCTCTGTCACCCAGGCTCAGAGTAGTTTGCCTTCCAATGCAGCTGCCAAAGGGGCCTATTCCACCAGCTCCTTGTCCACAGTCACTCCTTCCGTAGCCCCACCATCATGCACGGAGGAGTCCCCAGAACTATCCAACCACAGTGTCGGGTACATGCTTCTGGGGGATGCGCAGCAATTTAAAGGCTTCGATGTTGGTTTCCAGGTTGAGGAAGGGAGTAACGTGAGCCTAGAGAGAGGGGGTGCCCAAGAAGGTCAAGAAACTGGCAGTCATATTCCCCCAGCTTCAGCATACTGCCAAGTTTGCTCCAGTGACGAGAAGGGAGGGGATAATGAGGTCACTGACTCTACTTGGGTGCCTGAAAGAAGAGAGGAGGAGGAGGCACAACTTCAACGAGGCAGGATGTCCTCTAGGGGGCAGCTTAAAGCGGAGTTCCACCCAGAATTTTTATTTTTTTTAATGTAATTCATTCTTTTACACTATATTAAAACATTAAACCCATGTCATTTAACATATCGTGGCTCAATTCCATTTTTTAAAATTAGTTCCTGTTTATTTTTGCTCTGCAGAGCGCTTCCATCTCTAATGTGGGCACATGTGAAGCCCACTAGCAGTCTCTTCCAGGATATGGTGATCCTGTATGTCCAGCATGCACCTCTTGATCTCTCGATGCTTTGACCCAGTGTCCCGTCA
The DNA here is from genome assembly GCF_042186555.1 of Aquarana catesbeiana. Taxonomy (NCBI): domain Eukaryota; kingdom Metazoa; phylum Chordata; class Amphibia; order Anura; family Ranidae; genus Aquarana; species Aquarana catesbeiana. The sequence goes on along the minus strand of NC_133328.1, from coordinate 649,262,983 downwards.
GAAAACCACTACCCATCAGACTATGCAACCGAAGTGACGTTGCATCGCAGCCATCTTAGTACACCCGCAGTAAACCTAAATTTAGAAGTCGGCAAGGGACATCTTTATACACCCACCGAAGTCTTGCTTTTCACAGTTATTTTTAACAGTAAACTCAGCTTATATAGTGAAATACATTATATATAAGCTGAGTTTATGGTTAAAAATATCTGTGAAAAGCAAGACTCCAGTGGGTGTATAAAGATGACTTCTAACTCTAGGCTTACTGCGGACAAGTGCGGGTGTACCAAGATAACGCAACGTCACTTCGGTTGCATATTCTGATGGGTAGCTGCTTAACACTGGTGATGCCTGTTGTCTCCTGGGATTGATGACACAAATATCCCAGGAGACATTGCAAAGCCGGAAATGACGCGCGCGGCCGAGGAGGAGGAAGTAGGAATACTATGAAGAAATACAGCAATAAGTGTTTTAAAAAAAAATGATATGCCACATTGCAGTGAATGCACTCTTTACTGCTGGATGGTGAAAAGTTAAAAATGTGGGTTGAACTCCGCTTTAGGGGCAGCCACCCTGTTGCATCACATTACAGAGCTAAGCAGGTGCAGGACGCTGCTGACTCCCCGCTGACTTTTAAGTTTCCTGGTGTGGGCCTTTTTAAACATGTGTGCAGCAGATCGCACCGTTGCTGTTAGCAACCTATGTTTGAAGCGGATCAAGAGTGGCCAAAACAGCAGCCGCTTGGGCACCACATGCTTGACCAGACATATGACGACCTGCCATGCAGTCCGTTGGCAACAGCACTTGAAAGACCCACAACAAAGAAATAATGCAGACATCTCCTTGCTCCTCATCTGGGATCTTCAATCCCACACCTCCAGTCCTCTCAAAAACCTGCACTGAGAGGAATGAAGGTACAGCAATAGGTGTCCCAAGTACTTGCAGCCAATCTGGTATCAGTACACCACAATCTGATTTTAGCAGGCAAATTTCCCTGCCCCAGTTGCTGAACCGTAAAAAGAAATTCGATCTTAGCCATCAACATGCTCATCATCTGAATGCTAGCTTGGCCAAATTGCTAGCACTGCAACTGCTGCCTTTTCAGTTGGTAGACTCTGCCCCCTTTTGTGAATTTGTGGAATGTGCTGTACCTCAGTGGCAGGTTCCAAAACACCATTTCTTTTCACAGAATGCCACTCCGGCTCTACCAACATGTGGGAGGCAATGTTTTGGCCTCGTTGAACAGGGCGGTCAGCAGTAAGGTTCATATTACCGCTGACTCATGGTCAAACCAGGTATGGGCAGGGACGTTACCTTTTATAGGAGGTACTAAGTTAGTACTTCCAGAATGCTTCCTCATGTGCTCCCTTATATCCTCCTGGTGCTCCAGAGTGCCACCTTAGGCACCTTTCACACTGCCGCGACTTGAAAGCCATGTGATTTTGCAGCCATGATTTTGACGCAATTTCAGGGAATACCTGTGTGAACTTGAGGTCTATGGACCTTAACTCATATTAAAGTTGGATCAAAGTAGTGCAGGTACAACTTGAAGTCACAGATATGAATGGTTATCATTGGGAATCATGGGTTACAACTTGTCATGCAACTTTGCACTCCCAAGTCACAGGACAAGTCGCACAAGTGTGAAAGGGGCCTTAGGTCCTCCTGCTCCTCTAGAGTGCCGCCTTTCATATACCTTCTGGCCTGGCCACGACTCACAAGTGGCTGGTGGTAGAAAACTTTAGGTAAAAAAGAACCTTCTCAGCAACCCTGAATTGCACATGTGCAATTTCAGAGCCAGCTGATTAGAGAACTGCTGAGCTCGACCTCTACTTGTTCTGTCCAATCCAAGTCCAGCAATTCCCCAATTGGCTGACTCCGGAACAGCGCAAGCACAGTTCTGAGTCGCGATCCAGGACTTCTTTCTAAAGTGATTTACCGCCAGCCACTTTTAAGTTGTGAGGTGCTGGCTGTCAGGCAAGGAACTGTTTTTTTTCTGTTTTTACGGGCACTTTCTTCCTGTCGGACAGGAAAAAAGTGCCTGTTTTGACAAAACTGCGTCTTGGGGCCTCCCTACACAGTGGTAGAACACCAGGGCTCAGTCACAAGTGTGACCTTTATGACCTTGGTAGATACACCGCTTGGATCCATGTGTAGGACTTTAGGGAAGCAACTTTTTGCTGAGGAAGGAAAATTCTGGCTTGGGTAATGTCCAAGATTAGACCCAATTACTCCAGTGTGCTAGAGAATCCTTTGGAAAATTGATTATCCAAAAGGTAATGTGCAGATTGTGTTCTAAAAAGCCAGGAACTGGTGGCAATGTACAGAGAAACCCTGTTTAAACAGGATGCTGGGCCTACTAGAGGGGTCTTTAGGGTCTGAGAGCCATAAAAATGGACGCCAATTTACTTGTATAGTAACTAACCACACACATTACACTTAGTGCCAAGGTGATTGCCTAATGCAGGATCCAGTGCGCAAAGTAAACATTACAGTCCAGCCGCATGTGGCGAGGGCCAGGTAAACCCTGTAACTACAGGGGACACAACTGCAACTCAGGGCCCCCCTGTACACCTGGATAGGAGGGATGGCATATAGAAGAACCAATCCCCCTCCACATTCCTCCTGCAGCTGCTGAAGCCTTCTTCTCCACCTCTCTCCTGCAGGCATTCAGCAGCTGCAGGAGGAACATGGAGGGGGATTGGTTCTTCTATATGCCGCCCCTCATATCCAGGTCCTGCTGTCCCCGGGCCCCTGTGTACTCTTCTGCCTCCGTTTGTGCTCTCCCAGCCCCACCCTTTGCAGGGCATGCTGTCAGGATAGAGAGCAGGTAATGGGCCGGTAAATATCTCACTGGTGAAACATCAGAGGTCTGTTTAGACCCCCGATATTTCACCAAAGCCCCCCCCCCCAAACAGGGCTCTATCTCTATCTATCATAAATTGGTACAAAATAAAACCACTGACATTAGGGGCAGAACTACCAGGGTCCCAGAGATCGAACTTGGGACCTGGCGTTCGGCTACTGTGGGGGTGGCAGAACATGTAAAAGGGTCCTGCAGTCGGAGTAAAAGGGCCCCGGGATCAGTGGGAAGGGCCCTGGCCAGGGGACAGGGGTGCCATTCATGGTTTCTTGCACCGGGGCCCTGAAGGTTCTGGTTCTGCACATCTGTCGGGTACTGTCCCATTAAAAAAAAAAAAAAAAAACACATACTGAGAGTAACCAATCCGGAAACTATTAGGTATCCCATGGTAAAAAGCAGACAGTGCTTAATAGAAGCTTCAGAGAATAAAATAAATATGGAAGGGTTAACAAGGAAAAATACTTCTCCAGAAGAACAGGTCCACCACCTAAGGGCATTATCCAAAAAAAGAGGGTGGGGTGGTGGTGGTGGGGGTTATACGCCTAAGCTCTTAGGGGGACGTGTGGATTTTTTTTGCCAGTGTCCAATCATCTGAAGGGAGCGGCTTTTAACCCATGGTCTATGAATACAGGTCCCATGTTCTGTATGATTAATCACAAATATGTTTGCATTGAAGCCTGCACAGCATTGCAAGCATGATCAGTGTACTGTGGGCTCTTCCCCCAGCCTCATCGTATGGTGGTACAGACTTACCATTATGGGGCTGGAGGAAGTGAACAACAGACTGCAATTGCAGTAATATCACCATTCTGCTGCCAAGGCGTGCTATACCGAGTCCCTCTGCCGCAGGGGACAGATGGGACAACAACCCATGTAGGGAGATGGGAGGATGGAAGGTTGGAGATGGGAGGAGGATGGAGAAGACAGGGGAGGGGGAGATGGGAGGACGGGGGAGGAGGGAGGAGGATGGAGAAGACGGGGGAGGAGGGAGGAGGATGGAGAAGACGGGGGAGGAGGGAGGAGGATGGAGAAGACGGGGGAGGAGGGAGGAGGATGGAGAAGACGGGGGAGGAGGGAGGAGGATGGAGAAGACGGGGGAGGAGGGAGGAGGATGGAGAAGACGGGAGGAGGAGGGAGGAGGAGGGAGAAGACGGGGGAGGAGGGAGGAGGAGGGAGAAGACGGGGGAGGAGGGAGAAGACGGGGGAGGAGGGAGGAGGAGGGAGGAGGATGGAGAAGACGGGGGAGGAGGGAGGAGGATGGAGAAGACGGGGGAGGAGGGAGGAGGATGGAGAAGACGGGGGAGGAGGGAGGAGGATGGAGAAGACGGGGGAGGAGGGAGGAGGATGGAGAAGACGGGGGAGGAGGGAGGAGGATGGAGAAGACGGGGGAGGAGGGAGGAGGATGGAGAAGACGGGGGAGGAGGGAGGAGGATGGAGAAGACGGGGGAGGAGGGAGGAGGGAGGAGGATGGAGAAGACGGGGGAGGAGGGAGGAGGGAGGAGGATGGAGAAGACGGGGGAGGAGGGAGGAGGGAGGAGGATGGAGAAGACGGGGGAGGAGGGAGGAGGATGGAGAAGACGGGGGAGGAGGGAGGAGGATGGAGAAGACGGGGGAGGAGGGAGGAGGATGGAGAAGACGGGGGAGGAGGGAGGAGGATGGAGAAGACGGGGGAGGAGGGAGGAGGATGGAGAAGACGGGGGAGGAGGGAGGAGGGAGGAGGATGGAGAAGACGGGGGAGGAGGGAGGAGGATGGAGAAGACGGGGGAGGAGGGAGGAGGGAGGAGGATGGAGAAGACGGGGGAGATGGGAGGAGGGAGGAGGATGGAGAAGACGGGGGAGCTGGGAGGAGGGAGGAGAAGACGGGGGAGATGGGAGGAGGGAGGAGGATGGAGAAGACGGGGGAGATGGGAGGAGGGAGGAGGATGGAGAAGACGGGGGAGATGGGAGGAGGGAGGAGGATGGAGAAGACGGGGGAGATGGGAGGAGGGAGGAGGATGGAGAAGACGGGGGAGATGGGAGGAGGGAGGAGGATGGAGAAGACGGGGGAGATGGGAGGAGGGAGGAGGATGGAGAAGACGGGGGAGATGGGAGGAGGGAGGAGGATGGAGAAGACGGGGGAGATGGGAGGAGGGAGGAGGATGGAGAAGACGGGGGAGATGGGAGGAGGATGGAGAAGACGGGGGAGATGGGAGGAGGATGGAGAAGACGGGGGAGATGGGAGGAGGATGGAGAAGACGGGGGAGATGGGAGGAGGATGGAGAAGACGGGGGAGATGGGAGGAGGATGGAGAAGACGGGGGAGATGGGAGGAGGATGGAGAAGACGGGGGAGATGGGAGGAGGATGGAGAAGACGGGGGAGAGGGGAGGAGGATGGAGAAGACGGGGGAGAGGGGAGGAGGATGGAGAAGACGGGGGAGAGGGGAGGAGGATGGAGAAGACGGGGGAGATGGGAGGAGGGAGGTTGGAGAAGACAGGGGAGGTTGGAGAAGACAGGGGAGATGGGAGGAGGGAGGTTGGAGAAGGAAGGGGAGGGATACAAGTGCAGCTATAGGAAGTACCTGTGAGCCCTGGTTTATTCAAAAGCTGTTTTTGACCATGTGTATAGAACGGGGTCCACCCAGGAAGGTGGCAGCATACCATGTATGCCACCATGGATTGGCGCCAGAAAAGGAAAATTATAGTAAGTATTTGATACAATTTTTCGTTGTGGTGAACACAATGAATCACTTGCAACTTGCCTATGTGTTCACAACGGAAAATTGTATCAAATTCTTACCATAATTTTCCTTTCCTGACGCCAATCCATGGTAGTATACATGTGGGGGTACGCTGCCATGTTGGGGTCAGAAACATAAATTGTATCAATTACTAAACTCACTTTCCCAGTAAGGAAAATTACAGTAACAATGTACCCAACCGTATAAACACGAGGCCATAAACCAGGTCTCACAGGTACTTCCTAAAGTAGCGCACTTGTATCTTCTCCTCCTCCTCACCAGTCAAAATTACCACTCAAAGAGAAAAGAGAGCGTTCATAGTGTAATAGGCCACATATTTATTGAATAAAAAGATCCACTTATATTAGCACGATAGACATCAGCTTTACATTGTAAAGAAGTACTCCTGTTACTGTGAGGGGAATGTTTAAAAATCCCAGAGTTCCGCCTGGCATGGTGATGACACAGCCCAACTGACGCGTTGCGTCCAATATGGACTTTTTGTGGATTTTCTTTAGGCATCCCAGCTGCGCATGTGTGGGCGTTAAAGCTCACCCTTTTACCGCCGCGCATATGCATTGGGCAGTCGTAAGCAGGTTAAATAAGTGAATATTCACCAACCAAGGTGTGTGTATGCGTTTGCGTCACAAGAAGCAGGAACGGCGTTTCATAAAACATTTCCTTTATTGCATGAAAAGCATAAAAGGTCCAGTCACCGGAAACATCCAACCCCCGCCCCGGCCTGTCCCCTTTATTTCATGCGCTGTGGTCCCAGGAGCGAAGCCAGCAAGTGATGATCGGACCCTGATGGGACGTGCTTTGGATCGGGAATTCATCATAAAAACAAAAAAAATCTAGGACGCTCTTCTTTAGCGTTCGGTCTCCGTACAAAAAACAGAACAGTGACTTCTACAGAACATACACTTCATTCCCGCTATGGAAAATAAGAATTCATCAGCCTCCCGCGGCATCTCACTAGAAATAATTCATCACGATCCCGCGGCCTATCAACTTTCACTTCCAGGAAAAGACCGAAGGGAGAACTTGATAAATCGGTTTAAGGCTCGTAACTAAAGGATATCAGAAAAATAGAACTATATTTTATATTTCCCCATCATTCCCCCCCAAACTCTTTACAAAAACACCCCTTAGATTTCCCAGAGTGGCGCACAGCCTGAGGTCACGTGTCTAAGGGGCCGCCTCCTTCACGGTTGGAAATTCTCGGACAAAAGGATATCTATGCAGTCTGAACCTAGCAGGACAGGACAGTTTATTGGGATGCTAGTCCCTCCTCTTTCCAGTGTGGTTTCCTCCCCCTCCCCCATACAGGTAGGGAGGGGGATCACAATCTCTGCAGCCAAGCAAAGTCTAAAAGGGGCGGAAGGGCCAAGCTCAGCTTTTGGAGGAAGATCCTGGAGCCGGCCGGATGGGGCGCACGGGCTCGGGGGTTGGTTTGACGAGCCGCGGGCGCCCCCTTCGCTTCCCTATGGAGGTCGGTGGGGTACGCGGCTCAGGAGATGCCTTGGGGGTTTCGGGAGCAGCTTTAGGACTTTCAGGTTCCTCCACCTTGGTGGTCGGCGACGAGCTGTTAGCAGCGGTTTGGTTCTGACGGACGGCGGCTCTCTCTTGCCTGAGCTGGCGCAGCTCGTCACGAATGTCAGTGAGCACGGTGAGCAGCTGTTGCTGCAGCTCTCTGTCCTGTGAGCGTTGTTGCTGCTGCCGGACCCTCTCCTCCTCCCAGATGCCGAGCTCCTGGTCGTACATTCGGTCCCAGCGCTCCTCCAGCTCCAACAGCCGCTGCATCTTGGCCTTCACCTCGTCTTTGCCATCGCCGGCCTCGCAGGAGCAGTCCCCATTGGTGGGAAGGTCGGTGCCAGAAGGTGGATCGCCATCCTGGGAAGTGGTGGAAGGTAGAGAGTCCTCCACTGCGTTGTCACTGGGCTGCGGGGACGCCGATTGCCCCTCCCACTCGTCTTGACTCTCTGGCAGAGGAGAATTCTTTCCCGCATCCTGGCTGTTGCCCTCTTCGTCGTCCTCCTCCACTTTCAGCTTCACCATCTCAGTATCGCCGCAGACCGCCGCCGAGTTGTCTCCGTTCCATTCGGTGGAGGCGGTCGCATTGGAGACAGATCCCTCAGGGGAGGAGACGAGGGAGCTCTGGGACTCGCAGCGGGCCGGGAACATGACGGGCTGCGCTGTTAACACTTCTTGCTTCACAGTAAGGAGCTGTTGCGTGGCCGCCAAAATGGTCTGTTGGAGTGGCAGGAGACCCTGTGTGGTCACCAGGGCACCCAAATCCTTCACTGTTGACCAAGTCTCTGAGAAAGGTTTAATGGTGACTGTCGCCGGCGTGACCACTGGAGCAACTGTCGGAAAGACGGTCTGGGCGACTGAAGGAGTGACATCCATTTCTTGCTCTTCGTTGTCCCCGTCTTCTGAAAGCACAAAAGACAGCTGGGCGGGAGAGGTGCTGATCAGCGGTGACATCATAGACATCTCAGCGTTTGGTCGGGGGCTCGCTGGGAACAGAAGACAAAATATGGTCAGTAAAAACTTTCCAATCTACCCCCCCCCCCCATCATCCAACACACCAACGCGCAGCCGCTACCCACTCCTGTACCTACCTGCGCCGAGTTCAGACATTGGGGCCCCAGGGGAACCTCTGCAGTTGAAAAATATGGACTGTCGGGGGACACCTGCGAGACAGAGAAGACAGGTCAGAAACTGAAATTTTATGACATCCACACAGACAGCACACAGTTCTCCCATAATGCATCTGGAGAGTTTCACATACAGGGGGCAGCAAAGGGCTCACGCCAGGGTATCCGCAGGATCTGGTACTACACAGGGACCCCTCAACAGCCATGGGAAACAGCACAAAGTGTCGGCTCCACACCACCATTGGACTGGATCTATCCCCACCAGAAATAAGGATCCCCCAACTACCCTGAAGATATCCCCATCTTGACAAAGTAGGAATGGAGGGAAGGTAGGAGACACGGGACACCAGAGAGGAGAGTAGAATACCTCTTATATTACAGAGAATAGAAGGAAGGTAGGAGACACCGGAGAGTATACATTGGGGAAAATAATGATTTGTTCCCCTGCAGATTGTGTAAGTTTGCCCATTTACAAAGAAATTAAAGGTCTATAAATGTTTATCATAGGTGTATTTTATTTGATAAAGACAGAATATCAACAAAAAATCCATAAAAAACAAAAACAAAAAAAAAACAAAACACATGATACAAATGTTATAAATGGAGGTGCAGTTCAGTGAGTAAAATAAAAATTTGATCCCCGAGCAAAACATGACTTAGTAGTTGGTGGAGAAACCCTTGTTGGCGATCACAGAGGTCAGACGTTTCTTGTAGTTGGTGATCAGGTTTGCACACATCTCAGGAGGGATTTTGGTCCACTCTTCTTTACAGATCTCCTCTAAAACCTGAAGGTTTCTTGGCTGTCTCTTGGCAACTCGAAGTCTCAGCTCCCGCCATAAAATTTTCTATGCGATTAAGGTCTGGAGACCGGCTAGGCCACTCCATGACCTTTATGTGCTTTTTCTTGATCCACTCCTTTGTTGCCTTAGCGGTATTTTTTGGGCCATTGCCATGCTGGAAGACCCATCCACAACCCATCTTCAGTGTTCTGGCTGAGGGAAGAAATTTCTCATCCAGGATTTTACAATATATGGCCCCGTCCACTGGCCCCTCAATGCGACAAAGTCGGCCTGAACCTTTAGCAGAGAAACACCCCCAAAGAATCATATTTCCACCTCCGTGTGTGACTGTAGGGATGGTGGTCTTAGGGTCATAGTCAGCATTTTTCTTCCTACAAAACACAGCGAGTCCCCCTCCTCAAGATGACATGTACAGTCATCCCAATGAACATCTAAATGATTCAGAGAAGGATTAGGGGAAGTTCTGTGGTCAGATGAGACTAAAATTGGGCTCTTTGGCATTAACTCAACTCGCCATGTTTGGAGGAAGAAAAATTCTGGACTATGACCCCAAGAACACCATCCCTACAGGCACACACGGAGGTGGAAACATGCTTTCGGGCCGTTTCTCTGCTAAAGGTACAGGCCAACTGTCGCATCGAGGGGCCAATGGACGGGGCCATGTATAGTAAAATCTTGGATGAGAACCTTCTTCCCTCAGCCAGGACACTGAAGATGGGTCATGGATGGGTCTTCCAGCATGACAATGACCCAAAACATACCGCCAAGGAAACAAAGGAGTGGCTCAAGAAGCAGAACATTTAAGGTCATGGAGTGGCCTAGCCAGTCTCCAGACCTTTAATCCTATAGAACATTTATGGAGGGAGCTGAAGCTTTAAGTTGCCAAGAGACGGCCAAGAAACCTTAAGGATTTAGAGGAGATCTGTAAAGAAGAGTGGACCAAAATCCCTCCTGAGATGTGTGCAAACCTGGTCACCAACTACAAGAAACGTCTGACCTCTGTGCAGAGGCATAACTAGAAACTTCAGGCCACCCCGTGCAAGAAACCATAAAAAAGGACCCCCCCCCCCACCATGGGACCCCCAAGGTGGTGGAACACCAGGGCCCAGTCGCAGATATGACCTTTGCGACCCTGGTAGTTTCGCCACTGGTGTCAGTTTTTTTTTTTTTTTTTGTTGGTTATTTATTTCACTTTTACCATTTCCTTTTTACAAAATTGTACAAAAAATTTTTTTTTTCCCCAGGAGTCCCATTGGCGGGCTTTGGTGAGGCATCAGGGGTCTAAACAGACCTCTGATGTTTCACCTTTGAGATAGAGAAAGGACACAGCACTCAATCTCTATAGCCTCAGCAGCACAGAATGAATGGACAGGAAGAGCTCTGTACATTGCTTCCCATTCATTCACAAACTGAAGCATAGTAAATACAGTTTACTTTACCTCAGTTATGAATGAACACAGTCAGCGATTGGTACGGATCACTGACTCTATTAAGACAAGGAAGGGGATGGTAAATTACATATCTACCAACCACTTCCCTACTCTATTGCACGCTGCCAGGAGAGGGAACCCGGCAGTGCCTGCAGGGGATGGGGGGGGGCGCGTAGGGAAGTACAGCGATCACAGAGGTCAGACGTTTCTTGGAGCTGGCCCCACCAGGTTTACACACATCTCAGGAGGGATTTTGTCCTCTTTGCAGATCTTCTCCAAGTCATTAAGGTTTCCAGGCTGATGTTTGGTGACTCGAACCTTCAGCTCCCTCCACATATTCTCTATAGGATGAAGATCTGGAGACTGGCTAGGCCACTCCAGGACCTTAACGTGCTTCTTCTTGAGCCACTCCTTTGTTGCCTTGGCCGTGTGTTTTGGGTCATTGTCATGCTGGAATACCCATCCACCACCCATTATTAATGCCCTGGCTGAGAAAAGAAGGTTCTCACCCAAGATTTGTTGGTACATGGCCCCGTCCATCGTCCATTTTGATGCAGTGAAGTTGTCCTGTCCCCTTAGCAGAACACCCCCCCCCCCCCCCCAAAGCATGTTTCCACCTCAATGCTTGACAGTGGGGATGGTGTCCCTGGGGTCATAGGCAGCATTCCTCCTCCTCCAAACAGCTTGATTTTGGTCTCATCTGACCACAACACTTTTAGGCTGGGTTCACACCTATGCGAACTGGTTTCACCGCATTCAATTTGCATAGCAGAAGAATGTGACTGGCTCTCTATGGAGCTGGTTCACATATCTCCGCAGCAGGTCCGGTGTGTTTTTCAGGAAAAACGTGTGCTTTTTTTGGTCAGTTTCAGGTCCGAATTCAACCAAAAATTTGGGCTGAAATTGGACCTGAAAACGCTGAACCAGCACACACCAGACCCCTGCTGTGCAATGGATGCGGCTCATGTGAACCCAGCTGTACCTAGTTCTCCTCTGAATCATTCAAATGTTCATTAGTAATCTTCAGACGGACCTGTACATGTGATTTCCTGAGCAGGATTAATAATGAAAATATTTTCCAGCACACCATGGAACAGCGTAGATAGCGTCCAAACGTGTAATTTATTGCATGATCACAACACAAGGAGAGTGCAACGTTTTCGGAGAAGAGGGACCTTACAGGTGCTGCAGGATTTCAGTCCTTCACGGTGTAGTGTGTTACCGATTGTTTTCTTGGTGATTATGGTCCCAGCTGAGATCATTGAGAAGACTCTCCCGTGTAGTTCTGGGCTGATTCCTCACCGTTATCATTGAAACTCCACGAAGTGAGATCTTGTATGGAGCCCCAGACCGAGGGAGATCGACAGTTATTTTCTGTTTCCTCCATTTGTGAATAATTCCACCAACTGTTGTCACCTTCTCACCAAGCTGCTTGGCGATGGTCTTGTAGCTCATTCCAGCCTTGTGTAGATCTACAATCTTGTCCCCGACATCCTTGGACAGCTCTTTGGTGTTGGCCATGGTGGAGAGATTGGAATCTGATCGATTGCTTCTGTGGACAGGTGTCTCTTATACAGGTAACAAGCTGAGATTATGAGCACTCCCTCACTGCATACTGCGCACACAGCTACCCAGTCTACAGACAATGCAGAGCATGCTGCCAGAAAGATGTGCCAGGCACAGACTATCCTGTGGCCACAGGTACCAACATCAGGGCTATTCCATGCTTCTACTATATAGAGAACATACTGTGCCCATCACTATACATCACAGGGTGTCTATACTGTACATGTAGATGATATATTATGCCCACTATACACATCCTATATGGAGTATATTCTGTGCCCACACTGTATCACATGCAGACTGTGGACAGTACTTATACAGAGATCAGCCAGGTCTCACCACATATACTGAGTACACAGCTTACCCATTCACTACTACATTCGTACAGAGCGCAGGGGGCGCGCGCGGCCCCCGCGTACAGAGCGCAGGGGGCGCGCGCGGCCCCCGCGTACAGAGCGCAGGGGGCGCGCGCGGCCCCCGCGTACAGAGCGCAGGGGGCGCGCGGCCCCCGCGTACAGAGCGCAGGGGGCGCGCGGCCCCCGCGTACAGAGCGCAGGGGGCGCGCAGCCCCCGCGTACAGAGCACAGGGTTTAGTGGTGCTCTTTGCACAGTGTGCAACACCCCCTCCCAAACTTGCCTGGCTCTGGTTACTCCCTTTTTACGCAGCCCCAGGACCACCCTGTGTAGGCAGCGCTGCCTTGCAGGGAGATCATGCTTACTCTCACATTCTGGAGAGCGGTCTCCCCCATGAGTGTGTGCAGGGGTCTGTTACATGTTCACAAGGGATAGCGGAGGGCGGGGGTGGAAGGTGAGATCCAGGGATGGTGGAATGGAGTTCTGCCACATCCTGGCTTCAAAACTGGGTGGGAAGGCTGGATTTCAGAGGTCGCAATCACAACCCCTGTACTTACGCCCCTGCCTCTGTGCTTGTCAACGAGGGTTTCTCCACCAACTACTAAGTCATGTTTTGCTCGGGGATCAAATACTTATTTTACTCACTGAACTGCAATTCCATTTATAACATTTGTATCGTGTTTTTCTGGATTTTTGGTTGATCTTCTGTCTCTAACATAAAATACAAATATGATAAAAATTATAGACTCTTCATTTCTTTGTAAGTGGGAAAACTTACACAATCTGCAGGGGAGACGATCGTTATTTTCTCCATTGTATATACCTCTTCTATTACAGGGAATGGAGAGGAGGTAGGAGACACCGGAGAGGGGGGTATAATACCTCTTCTATTACAGGGAATGGAGGGGAGGTAGGAGACACAGGACACTGGAGAGGGGGGTATAATACCTCTTCTATTACAGGGAATGGAGGGGAGGAAGGAGACACAGGACACTGGAGAGGGGGGTATAATACCTCTTCTATTACAGGGAATGGAGGGGAGGTAGGAGACACAGGACACTGGAGAGGGGGGTATAATACCTCTTCTATTACAGGGAATGGAGGGGAGGTAGGAGACACGGGACACTGGAGAGGGGGGTAGAATACCTCTTCTATTACAAAAAATGGAGGGGAGGTAGGAGACACAGGACACTGGAGAGGGGGGTATAATACCTCTTCTATTACAGGGAATGGAGGGGGAGGGAGGAGACACCGGAGAGGGGGGGTATAATACCTCTTCTATTACAGGGAATGGAGGGGAGGTAGGAGACACAGGACACCGGAGAGGGGGGTAGAATACCTCTTCTATTACAGAGACTAGAAGGGAGGTAGGAGACACAGGACACCGGAGAGGGGGGTATAATACCTCTTCTATTACAGAGAATGGAGGGGAAGTGGGAGACACAGGACCCCGGAGAGGGGGGTATAATACCTCTTCTATTACAGGGAATGGAGGGGGAGGGAGGAGACACCGGAGAGGGGGGGGTATAATACCTCTTCTATTACAGAGAATGGAGGGGAGGTAGGAGACACAGGACACCGGAGAGGAGGGTATAATACCTCTTCTATTATATAGAATGGAGGGGAGGTAGGAGACACAGGACAGGGGGGTATAATACTTCTATTACAGGGAATGGAGAGGAGGTAGGAGAGACAGGACACCGGTGAGTAGAATACCTCTTCTATAAGACCCCTTTCACACTGAGGCAGTTTTCAGGTGTTTTAGCGCCTGAAAACTGCCTCCCATTCATTGCAAAGGGTGCTTTCACACTGGGGCAGTACACTTGCGGGACGGACGTTAGAAAAAGTCCTGCAAGCAGCATAAATGGGCAGTGCTTTCAAAGCACTGCAAAACTGGAGTTTTCACCCACTGTTTTGGGGTTAAAAGTGCCCCACTAGCGGCCGAAAAGCGGCACTTTAGTGCCAAGGCCGCCCCAGTGTGAAAGGGGTCTTACAGAGACTAGAGGGGGAGGTGGGAGACACGGGACACCGGAGGGGAGAGTATAATACCTCTTCTATTACAGGGAATGGAGAAGAGGTAGACACTGGAGAGGGGGGTATACAGTGGGGGGAAATAATGATTTGCTCCCCTGCAGGTTTTGCCCACTTACAAAAAAGAAATGAAGGGTCTATGATTTTTATCATAGGTGTATTTGATATGATGAGACAGAATATAAACCAAAAATCCAGAACACACACATGATACAAATGGAGTTGCAGTTCAGTGAGTAAAATATGTTTTGCTTGCGGATCAAATGCTTGACTTAGTAGTTAGAGAAACCCTTGTTGGTGATCACAGAGGTCAGACGTTTCTTGTAGGTGGTGATCAGGTTTGCACACATCTCAGGAGGGCTTTTGGTCCACTCTTCTTTACAGATCTCCTCTAAATCCTTAAGGTTTCTTGGCCGTCTCTTGGCAACTTAAAGCTTCAGCTCCCTCCATAAATGTTCTATAGGATTAAAGGTCTGGAGACTGGCTAGGCCACTCCATGACCTTAATGTGCTTCTTTTTGAGCCACTCCTTTGTTGCCTTGGCGGTATGCTTTGGGTCATTGTCATGCTGGAAGACCCATCCATGACCCATCTTCAGTGTTCTGGCTGAGGGGAGAAGGTTCTCCTCCAAGATCTTACAATACATGGTCCCGTTCATTGGCCCCTCAGTGCGGCAAAGTTGGCCTGTACCTTTATCAGAGAAACAGCCCCAAAGCTGTAGGGATGGGGTTTTTAAGGTCATAGAAAAATGTTGACCATCTCCAAACACAGCAAGTCGCCCTCCTCAGGAAGACCCATGTGCAGTCATGCCAATGAACATCTAAATGATTCAGAGGATTGGGAGAAAGTGCTGTGGTGGGATGAGACCAAATTTGAGCTCTTTGGCATTAACTCGACTGTGTTTGGTGGAAAAAAAATCCTGATTATTACCCAAAGAACACCATCCCTACAGTCACACACGGAGGTGGAAACATGATGCTTTGGGGTCGTTTCTCTGCTAAAAGGTACAGGCCGACTTTGCCACATTGAGGGGCCAATGGACGGGGCCATGTATTGTAGAATCTTGCATAAGAACCTTCTTCCCTCAGCCAGAACACTGAAGATGGGTCATGGATGGGTCTTCCAGCATGACAATGATCCAAAACATCCCACCAAGGCAACAAAGGAGTAGCTCAAGAAGATGCACATTAAGGTCATGGAGTCTCCAGACCTTAATCCTATAGAAAATGTATGGAGGGAACTGAAAGTTCTAGTTGCCAAGCGACAGCCAAGAAACCTTAAGGATTTAGAGAACATCTGTAAAGAAGAGTGGACCAAAATCCCCCCTGAGATGTGTGCAAACCTGATCACCACCTACAAGAAACGTCTGACCTCTGTGATCACCAACAAGGGTTTCTCCACCAACTACTAAGTCATGTTTTGCTTGGGGATCGAATACTTATTTTTACTCACTGAACTGCAACTCCATTTATAACATTTCTATTATGGTGTTTTTGGTTGATACTCTGTCTCTATCATGTAAAATACACCTATGATAAAAAATTATAGACCCTTCATTTCTTTGCAAGTGGACAAACGTACACAATCTGCAGGGGAGACAATCATTATTTCCTCTGTAATACCTCTTCTTCTATTACAGGGAATGGAGGGGAAGTAGGAGAGACAGGAGCGGAATGGGCCCGTCTACCAGATGCTCACTCACCCGGCTCGATGTAGAGGCCCTCTTGTTCTCCATCCAGAGAGCAGTGATGTCCGATGGTGGAGGCCACCTGTTCCTCCAATGGGGTGAGTTTAGTGTCTATGATTGGGGTGACCCCGGGAGGCGTGGGCGCCTTGTTGCCGGTTTTGCGATGGGTGATTTTCCGCTTCACCTCCAGGCGGAGGTCCCTCCACTTGTGTTTGAGGTCATCGATGCTGCGGGGGGTGTAACCGAGTTCATTGACATGTTTCTGGATCTGATTCCACAGCTGGCTGCGCCTCTGGTTCCTGCGGGTGGACTCTGTGCGGAGCGCCTCCGAGCCGTAAAGAGCACTGAAATGTTTGACCACGTACTTCACCAGCGTCTCAGTCTCCTCGTTGGAGAAATTGGCTTTCCGTTTCCGGCCGGTGAAGGGACTCGGCCCCAGTGGCTGGAGCAACAGAGCGTCCTTTACCTGGACGGCGGTGATGGCAGGGGTGGTGATGGTGGAGGCAGGGGTGGTAATGGTGGGGGTGGAGGTCTGGGTAGTGGAGACCGGTAACGCTGTGGTCACTAGTGTCACTGTGGCTGCCGTGGTCACAGGCATTGTTAACGGCATAGTGGGGGTCTCCACGGGTTCTGGCATAGGTTCCTCTTTCGGGACCACCTTGATCTCCAACTTTGGTGACTCTGAGGGGGGAACGGTCTGGGAAGAGGAGGTCTCTGAGGTGGTGGTGGTGGTGGTGGTGGTGGCTGTGGTGGTGGCTTCAGACTCCGCCATGGCTGAGTTCTCCTGGCGAACCGCGGCTCGGGTGCCGATTCTACGGGTGGGAACGGTTCCCTCAGACATGGAGGCAGCTGGGGGGGTGGGGGGCAGGGGGGGATAGGGAAGGGTGGGTATCACACTTCAACCATGACAATCAGATCTGCCGGAAGAGAGGAAATAACATACAATCAGATGAACCATAAAAGAGAGGCAACCAATCATACTAGAGAAAAAAAAAAAAAAAGGAGTAGGGGGGTGCACAACCAGGGATGGGAATGTTATGCTACAGAAGGGAAGGTGGGGGGGGGGGGGACCCCTGACAGGTAGGGTGAGGAGGCATGAGGTAGGGAGAATCCATTCTCTCAATATAGGGGGGGGTCTTATTCAGACGAACACTAGACAACGCAAATGGACCCATGAGAGGTCATCACATACTTGGCTCCCAGCGGTTTGTGCTCTGACGACTACACAAGTGCAGCAAAAAAAAAAAAAAAAAAAAAATCTCCCCCATACATGTAAATCACCCGTGTTTTCGGTGATTCTTTGGAGTTCAGCTTTAAAGTTATTTTTAAATTTTGGGTAAAAAAAAAAAAAAAAGAAGAAGGGAGAGGCGAGGATGTCCCCCTTCACTTCCCGGGTCCCCGGAGGCGAGGATGTCCCCCTTCACTTCCCGGGTCCCCGGAGGCGAGGATGTCCCCCTTCACTTCCCGGGTCCCCGGAGGCGAGGATGTCCCCCTTCACTTCCCGGGTCCCCGGAGGCGAGGATGTCCCCCTTCACTTCCCGGGTCCCCAGAGGCGAGGATGTCCCCTTCACTTCCCGGGTCCCCAGAGGCGAGGATGTCCCCTTCACTTCCGGTCGACATAAAAAATGTAGTGGGAGGGTCTCCTAGTGAGGAACTGCAACCCGTTCTTAGGGTTACCAAACACATTACAGCCATACAATCAACATTAGATCTACCGAATCTATGTAATATGAGGACCTCCCTGATCTATCCAATCAGGGAGGACCCTGTGCTACATAGTCGTTGGCAGATCGTCAGGAGATCGTACAATCATATTGTAATGCGTATGGAGGAGCTATAAACAGCCAAGTGTCCCCATTGAAGGATTCCCCTTGGAGTTTCTGCATCAATGATGCAAGGACAAGTAGAGGGGTGGAGCCGACATGTCAATCACAGGGATTTCCCCACCTCACTTCATCCAAAACTAACACAAATTTCTGGTTAGGATACATTTCAAATTGCAGGACACTGGGGGAAATCCACTGGTTTTCAGGAGATAGATCCGCCCTCCCCCCAGATGTATACTCACCTCCATTCCTCAGATGCAGAACTCGGGTATGTAAAACTTTGGGTGGGGAAAGTTGCTTTATATGGGGGGGTAAGTCCAGGTATTCTAAGGGTTACGCCTCCGAGTTTGGAGACATTCTAATTTCTAGTAGCTTGGGGAAAGGTTAGAGAGGGTTCAATTAGGTGGTCATGTTGGCATTAGGGTGTTGGGGGTCTAGTGATCATGTTGGGGGTGTGTTTGGGGTTTTGAGGTCAAGGAGAAGTCAGATGGTTATGTTGGGGTGAGGGAGAAGATGGATATGTTGGGGTAATGTGGTCATGTTGTGGTCAGAGAGGATTAAGTTGGCCATGCTGGAGTCAAGAAAAAGGTCAGGTGGTTATGTTAGGGTGTTAGTGAAGGTTTAGTTAGGCATGTTGGGGTGTTCGGTTGAATGAGAAGATGGTTATGTCATGGTCAAGGGATCATATTGGGGTGAGGGAGGAGTAGATGCATATGTTGTGGTGTCGGGGTCAGGTGCTCATGTTGGGGTGATGGAGCAGTAGATGGTGGGGTTGTGTTCAGGTGTTTATGTTGCTTTGTTAGGGTGAGAGAGAGAGGTCAGATGGTTATGTTGGGGTGAGGGAGGAGTAGATGACCATCTAACCCCAAAACATGACCATGTTGGGGTGTTAGGGTCAAGTGATCATGACAGGGGAAGAGAGGGTTCAGGTGGTCATGCTGTGGGCGTCATGGTCAGGAAAAAGTCAGACGGTTATGTTGGAGCGTGGGAGTCAAGGAGGGTCAGATGGTTCGGTTGAGGCGTTAGGGAAAAGTCAGGTGGGGTTGGGGTAAGGTGGTCACGTTGGGGTGAGGGAGGAGTAGATGTGAGGTTGGGGTCAAGTGTTTATATTGCTGTGTTAGGGTGAGGGAGGAGTAGATGGAGGAGTTATGATCAGGTGATCATGTTGGGGTGAGGGAAGAGCAGATGAGGAGTTATGGTCAGGTGATCATGTTGGGGTGAAGGAAGAGTAGAAGAAGGAGGAGTTATGGTCAGGTGATCATGTTGGGGTGAGGGAGGAGTAGAAGAAGGAGTTATGGTCAGGTGATCATGTTGGGGTGAGGGAGGAGTAGAAGAAGGAGTTATGGTCAGGTGATCATGTTGGGGTGAGGGAAGAGTAGATGGAGTTATGGTCAGGTGATCATGTTGGGGTGAGGGAGGAGTAGAAGAAGGAGTTATGGTCAGGTGATCATGTTGGGGTGAGGGAAGAGTAGATGGAGTTATGGTCAGGTGATCATGTTGGGGTGAGTGAGGAGTAGAAAAAGGAGGAGTTATGGTCAGGTGATCATGTTGGGGTGAGGGAAGAGTAGATGGAGTTATGGTCAGGTGATCATGTTGGGGTGAGGGAGGAGTAGAAGAAGGAGGAGTTATGGTCAGGTGATCATGTTGGGGTGAGGGAGGAGCAGATACAGGAGTTATGGTCAGGTGATCATGTTGGGGTGAGGGAAGAGTAGATGGAGTTATGGTCAGGTGATCATGTTGGGGTGAGGGAGGAGTAGAAGATGGAGGAGTTATGGTCAGGTGATCATGATGGGGTGAGGGAAGAGTAGATGGAGTTATGGTCAGGTGATCATGTTGGGGTGAGGGAGGAGTAGAAGATGGAGGAGTTATGGTCAGGTGATCATGATGGGGTGAGGGAAGAGTAGATGGAGTTATGGTCAGGTGATCATGTTGAGGTGAGGGAGGAGTAGAAGAAGGAGGAGTTATGGTCAGGTGATCATGTTGAGGTGAGGGAGGAGTAGAAGGAGGAGTTATGGTCAGGTGATCACGTTGGGGTGAGGGAGGAGTAGAAGATGGAGGAGTTATGGTCAGGTGATCATGATGGGGTGAGGGAAGAGTAGATGGAGTTATGGTCAGGTGATCATGTTGGGGTGAGGGAGGAGTAGAAGAAGGAGGAGTTATGGTCAGGTGATCATGTTGGGGTGAGGGAAGAGTAGATGGAGTTATGGTCAGGTGATCATGTTGAGGTGAGGGAGGAGTAGAAGAAGGAGGAGTTATGGTCAGGTGATCATGTTGAGGTGAGGGAGGAGTAGAAGGAGGAGTTATGGTCAGGTGATCACGTTGGGGTGAGGGAAGAGTAGATGGTGGTGTTGGGGGTCATGTTTGGGTGTTAGGATTGGTGAAGCGTCGTGTTGGGGTCAGATGGTTGTGTTGGAGTGTCGGGGTCAAGGTGGGTCAGATGGTTCGGTTGAGGTGTTAGGGAAAAGTCAGGTGATAGTGGGGTTGGGGTAAGGTGGTCACGCTGGGGTCAGGGAGGAGAAAATAGTTAAGTTGGGGTGAGGTGATCATGTTGGGGTGAGGGAGGAGTAGATGGTGGTGTTGCGGGTCATGTTTGGGTGTTAGGATTGGTGAGGGGTCATGTTGGGGTGAAGGAGAAGATGTTGGGGTCAAGAGTTCATATTGCTGTGTTATGGTGAGGGAGGTGGGTCACATGGTTCTGTTGAGGTGTTAAGGAGGAGTCACATGGTTATGTTGGGGTGAGGGAGAAGTAGATGGTGGTGTTGGGGTCATGTTTGGGTGTTAGGATCGGTGAGGGGTCAGGTGATCGCGTTCGGGGTGAGGGAGGAGCACATGGAGGAGTTATGGTCAGGTGATCATGTTGGGGGTGAGGGAGAAGTAGTTGGTGGGGTTGGGCTCATGTTTGGGGGTTAGGATTGGTGAGGGGTCATATCGGGGTGAGGGAGTAGTAGAGGACCACCTGACACCAAAACGTCAACATGACCATGTTAGGGTGGTCGGGGTGTTTGGGTCAAGTGTTGGGGGTAAGGGAAGGTTCAGATGGTCATGTTGGGGGTCAGGAAAAAGTCAGATGGTTATGTTGGGGTCAGAATGGTTGGGGATTGGTTGGTGAAGTTGGGGTGAGGGAGGAGTAGTTGGTGGGGTCATGTTGGGGTCAGGGGGTCATCTTATGGTGAAAGTTACTGAGAGACCCCTCCCCCCCATCCAACACTCCACCAATGAGAGCCGATATACAAGATCTCCGTCCCGGGACCGGAATATGACCAACCAGTTCCCGTAGCAACACGGGGAGAAGTAGGCGGAGTCCCCCCCCCATACCGCCTACAACCTCCCAACATCTCCCAGCGACCAGATACCCAACACACAGCGCTAAAACCTGATTGGACGCCACTGGCTCCTCCTACATTCATAAGAAACCACCAATAACTGGATCCCCTCCCCCAACGTACAGCATGCTCTGCGGTCCCCTCCCCCATCACTACCCCCAGATCAGAGGGGGGGGGGGGGGGTACCTGGGACCTCCAACTGTTGCAGAACTACAAGTCCCATCATTCCTCTGGGAGTCATTGTATCTGCCAGCCCTGCAATGCCTCATGGGAAATGTAGTTCCACAACAGTTGGAGGGCCCCAGGTTCCCCTCCCCCCCCCCCCAGATCTAAAGACCCCCCCCAACTCTACCAGGACCCCCAATCATCACAAATCCCCCTCCCCCCCCACAGATCGCATCGATATCATCTCTCCGCTCATCTCTCACCGAGGCGTCGGTCGGTATTCCCGGGTTGGCGGAGGGAGAAGCGGTCAGTCATGCAGCGTGCAGCAGCTAATGGCTCCCGACCCCGAGCAGCGCATTGCGTCACTTCCGGTCCCGCCCCCACCAACAACTCCCGCCACTGCAGCGCCGCTCCGCTCTCTGCTGACATCTAGAGGTCATACCTGATAATACAGCGCCGCTCCGCTCTCTGCTGACATCTAGAGGTCATACCTGATAATACAGCGCCGCTCCGCTCTCTGCTGACATCTAGAGGTCATACCTGATAATACAGCGCCGCTCCGCTCTCTGCTGACATCTAGAGGTCATACCTGATAATACAGCGCCGCTCCGCTCTCTGCTGACATCTAGAGGTCATACCTGATAATACAGCGCCGCTCTCCTCTCTGCTGACATCTAGAGGTCATACCTGATAATACAGCGCCGCTCTCCTCTCTGCTGACATCTAGAGGTCATACCTGATAATACAGCGCCGCTCTCCTCTCTGCTGACATCTACAGCCCATACCTGATAATACAGCGCTGCTCTCCTCTCTGCTGACATCTAGAGGTCATACCTGATAATACAGCGCCGCTCTCCTCTCTGCTGACATCTAGAGGTCATACCTGATAATACAGCGCTGCTCTCCTCTCTGCTGACATCTAGAGGTCATACCTGATAATACAACGCCGCTCCGCTCTCTGCTGACATCTAGCGGTCATACCTGATAATACAGCGCCGCTCTCCTCTCTGCTGACATCTAGAGGTCATACCTGATAATACAGCGCCGCTCCGCTCTCTGCTGACATCTAGAGGTCATACCTGATAATACAGCGCCGCTCCGCTCTCTGCTGACATCTAGCGGTCATACCTGATAATACAACGCCGCTCCGCTCTCTGCTGACATCTAGAGGTCATACCTGATAATACAGCGCCGCTCCGCTCTCTGCTGACATCTAGCGGTCATACCTGATAATACAGCGCCGCTCTCCTCTCTGCTGACATCTAGAGGTCATACCTGATAATACAGCGCCGCTCCGCTCTCTGCTGACATCTAGAGGTCATACCTGATAATACAGCGCCGCTCTCCTCTCTGCTGACATCTAGAGGTCATACCTGATAATACAGCGCCGCTCTCCTCTCTGCTGACATCTAGAGGTCATACCTGATAATACAACGCTGCTCTCCTCTCTGCTGACATCTAGAGGTCATACCTGATAATACAGCGCCGCTCTCCTCTCTGCTGACATCTAGAGGTCATACCTGATAATACAGCGCCGCTCCGCTCTCTGCTGACATCTAGAGGTCATACCTGATAATACAGCGCCGCTCTCCTCTCTGCTGACATCTAGAGGTCATACCTGATAATACAGCGCTGCTCTCCTCTCTGCTGACATCTAGAGGTCATACCTGATAATACAACGCCGCTCTCCTCTCTGCTGACATCTAGAGGTCATACCTGATAATACAGCGCCGCTCCGCTCTCTGCTGACATCTAGAGGTCATACCTGATAATACAGCGCCGCTCCGCTCTCTGCTGACATCTAGAGGTCATACCTGATAATACAGCGCCGCTCTCCTCTCTGCTGACATCTAGAGGTCATACCTGATAATACAACGCCGCTCCGCTCTCTGCTGACATCTAGAGGTCATACCTGATAATACAGCGCCGCTCTCCTCTCTGCTGACATCTAGAGGTCATACCTGATAATACAGCGCCGCTCTCCTCTCTGCTGACATCTAGAGGTCATACCTGATAATACAGCGCTGCTCTCCTCTCTGCTGACATCTAGAGGTCATACCTGATAATACAGCGCCGCTCCGCTCTCTGCTGACATCTAGAGGTCATACCTGATAATACAGCGCCGCTCCGCTCTCTGCTGACATCTAGAGGTCATATCTGATAATACAGCGCCGCTCTCCTCTCTGCTGACATCTACAGCCCATACCTGATAATACAGCGCCGCTCTCCTCTCTGCTGACATCTAGAGGTCATATCTGATAATACAGCGCCGCTCCGCTCTCTGCTGACATCTACAGCCCATACCTGATAATACAGCGCCGCTCTCCTCTCTGCTGACATCTACAGCCCATACCTGATAATACAACGCCGCTCCGCTCTCTGCTGACATCTAGAGGTCATACCTGATAATACAACGCCGCTCTCCTCTCTGCTGACATCTAGAGGTCATACCTGATAATACAGCGCCGCTCTCCTCTCTGCTGACATCTACAGCCCATACCTGATAATACAACGCCGCTCCGCTCTCTGCTGACATCTAGAGGTCATACCTGATAATACAGCGCCGCTCTCCTCTCTGCTGACATCTAGAGGTCATACCTGATAATACAACGCCGCTCTCCTCTCTGCTGACATCTAGAGGTCATACCTGATAATACAGCGCCGCTCCGCTCTCTGCTGACATCTAGAGGTCATACCTGATAATACAGCGCCGCTCCGCTCTCTGCTGACATCTAGAGGTCATACCTGATAATACAGCGCCGCTCCGCTCTCTGCTGACATCTAGAGGTCATACCTGATAATACAGCGCCGCTCTCCTCTCTGCTGACATCTAGAGGTCATACCTGATAATACAGCGCCGCTCTCCTCTCTGCTGACATCTAGAGGTCATACCTGATAATACAGCGCCGCTCTCCTCTCTGCTGACATCTACAGCCCATACCTGATAATACAGCGCTGCTCTCCTCTCTGCTGACATCTAGAGGTCATACCTGATAATACAGCGCCGCTCTCCTCTCTGCTGACATCTAGAGGTCATACCTGATAATACAGCGCTGCTCTCCTCTCTGCTGACATCTAGAGGTCATACCTGATAATACAGCGCCGCTCCGCTCTCTGCTGACATCTAGAGGTCATACCTGATAATACAGCGCCGCTCTCCTCTCTGCTGACATCTAGAGGTCATACCTGATAATACAGCGCTGCTCTCCTCTCTGCTGACATCTAGAGGTCATACCTGATAATACAACGCCGCTCTCCTCTCTGCTGACATCTAGAGGTCATACCTGATAATACAGCGCCGCTCCGCTCTCTGCTGACATCTAGAGGTCATACCTGATAATACAGCGCCGCTCCGCTCTCTGCTGACATCTAGAGGTCATACCTGATAATACAGCGCCGCTCTCCTCTCTGCTGACATCTAGCGGTCATACCTGATAATAATTAGAGAATAATGGAGCAGAATGGAATGCCCATAGAGAATAATGGAGAAGAAAGGAATGCCCATAGAGAATAATGGAGAAGAATGGAATGCCCATAGACTTTGACAGGGCGGTGGAACGCCCATAGAGAATAATGGAGCAGAATGGAACGCCCATAGAACCTCTTCCCGTCCTCCCGCCGGCCGTCATATGACGTTCTTGACTTTGTGGGTGTATATCTAAATGATGGGTGCAGCTACAGGCATCATTCAGATATCAGCTGTTTCAGCCGGCGATTCCCTACACCACAAGAATGATCATAATGGCTGTTCCATCGCTTGTTCGCTCTTACGGGTGGCGAGAGGGGACGTCCCCCCCTCCCGCTGCCCTCGGGTGCTTCTACCGACTCACTGCTTCCATCGGTGAGACGGTGAACGGATCCGCCGGCCCCGGACGGTAATCATAGAGATTTCCGGCAGACCAGATGGTCCCCGGAGTCTCTATGAACGTTCGGAGGCCGGACGCGATGGTATGACGTCACGCCCGGCCTCTGCATTCAAACAAATGGCGCCGCCTTGTCTGGGAAGCCAGGATCATTTTTTTATTTTTTTATTTCCGGCTTCCCAGCCCAGAGGTGAGATGTGGGGTCTTATTAACCCCCAAATCTCACTGTAAAGAGTACCTGTCATGCCATATTCTTATTACAGGGGATGTTTACATTCCTTGTAATAGGAATTAAAGTGATCAAAATTTATTTATTTTTTTTTTATAAAAAGTGTCAAACTAAAAAAAAAAAAAGTAAAATTAACAATGAAAAAAAAAAAATTTAAAGCGCCCCTGTCCCCGTGAGCTCGCACGCAGAAGCGAACGCGTACGTAAGTCCCGCCCACATATGAAAACGGCGTTCAAACCACACATGTAAGGTATCGCCACGATCGGTAGAGCGAGAGCAATAATACTAGCCTTAGACCTCCTCTGTACCTCAAAACATGTAACCAGTAAAACATTTTAAAGCATCGCCTATGGGGATTTTTAAGTAGCAAAGAGTGGCGCCATTCCACGAGCGTGCACAATTTTGAAGCGTGACATGTTAGGTATCTATTTACTCGGCGTAACTTCATCTTTCACATTATGCAAAAATTTAACCATTTAATCCTCTCGGGGGGGAAGGGGTTATTTTTTGCTTAACATACAAAAAAAGACTGAGTTTTTGAGAAAAAAAAAAGTTTTTATAGTTGGTTATAAAATTTTGCAAACATGTGCGCTAATGAGGCTGCACTGATGGGCATTGATAAGGCGGCGCTGATTGGCACTGATAGGTGACACTGGTAGACAGTGATCAGGAGGCACTGATGAGGCTGCACTGATAGGTGGCACCGATGGGCACTGGTGAGGCAGCACTGATAGGCACTGATTAGGAGGCACTAATGAGGCTGCACTGATAGGTGGCACTGATGGGCACCACTGGTAGGTGGCAGTGATGATGAGGCACTAAAGAGCACTGATTGGCAGCACTGATGGGCACTGATAGGTGGCACTGGTCGGTGGCACTAGTGGGTACTGATATGTGGCACCGGTGGGCACTGGTGGGTACTGTTTAGCAGTACCGATGGACAATGGTAGGTGGCATTGGTGGGCACTAGGGATGAGCTTCGTGTTCAAGTCGAACCCATGTTCGACTCGAACATCGGCTGTTCGCCCGTTCGCCAAATTGCGAACGATATGGGCCGTTCGCGCCAAATTCGTGTGGCGCGTCACGGCCCATAATTCACTGCGGCATGGCAGTGCATTGCTTGCTGATGATTGGCCAAGCATGCACTATGACCCGCATGCTTGGCCAATCACAGCGCCGCCTGAACAAAGAGCCATAATTGGCCAAAGCCAAGGAGGCTTTGGCCAATTATGGCTCAGGGGATTTAGTACACGCCCCACACTATATAAGGCCGCCTGCACGGCGGCCCTGTGTAGTGTGTGTTCCGGCGTTCATTGAGAGAGAGATAGACAGTGTCATTTGATTTGAGTTAGATAGATTAGGCAGAACAGTTAGTCAGTTAGCTGCACTTACAGTGTATTGTGTATATATATGCATCCCAGGTGTTGCATATATATATATATATATATATACACTGTATTCAGTTTAGCTAGATCCGTTCCTGTTATCTTCTAGACTATTTACATTGAGTGCAGTGCGTCCTGCTCACAGTGTTCAGCTAGATCCGTTCCTGTTATCTTCCTACTGACAGGCAGGCTTGTCTGGTTACAGTATATAAAGCTACCTGAAGAAAATTACTGGTGTTCTATCCCAGCTTAGTGCAGCTACAGGCCATTAGTATGTCTGGAAGGCCAAGAAGGAGAGGCAGACAGTCACAAGCCAATAAGAGAGGGCAAGCAGGCTCTGTGTCTAGTGCTGGTCGTGGAGACGGTGCATCCTCATCAGCACGTGGCCATGGGACACGCTGGGCCTTTTTTTCGGCAGCTGGCCGTGTTGAGCCGCAACATGCGGAAGACTTGGTCGAGTGGATGACCAAGCCGTCCTCATCCTCCTCATCCTCTCTCACCCATGCCCAGGGTACTTTGTCTGGCAAAGCAGCGGCCTCTTCCCTCGGCTCAATGTCATCAGTGACTCCTTCCCTAGCCCCACCATGTCCTCCTGAGGAGTCCCTCGAACTGTTTGACCACAGTGTTGGGTACATGCTCCAGGAGGATGCCCAGCGTTTGGAAGGCTCTGATGACGATACTGAGCTCGATGAAGGCAGTAACATGAGCACGGACCGAGGGGGTGCCCAAGAAGGACAGCAATCTGGCAGTCATGCTCCCCCTGCTGCAGCATACTGCCAGGTTTGCTCCAGTGATGAGGAGGGAGGGGATGATGAGGTCACTGACTCAACGTGGGTGCCTGATAGGAGAGAGGAGGAGGAGGAGGAGGCGGCACATCACCAACGAGGCAGGATGCCCTCCAGGGGCCAGCCTAAGGGCAGCACATTGACTGCATCACACCCCAAAGCTCCACATGTGCAGGGCGCTGCAGTCTCTGCGCGTTATTCAAAAAGTTCTTTGGTTTGGGCCTTTTTTGAGACGAGTGCATCAGATCGCACCGCTGCTATTTGCAACATATGTCTCAAGCGTATCTCACGTGGCCAAAACATCTCCCGCTTGGGTACCACATGCTTGACCAGACATATGTTGACCTGCCATGCAGTTCGTTGGCAAGCGTATCTAAAAGACCCACACCAAAGAACAAAGAGGATCTCTCCTTGCTCCTCATCAGCTGAGATTTCCAACCCCACTAGACCTTCAGTCCTCTCTGAGACCTGCACTGAGAGGAATGAAGGTGTAGAATTAGGTGTGTCACAGCCAAGTACTTGTGGGCAATCTGCTTTTGGTACACCGACGTCAGATTGTACCAGGCAAATTTCCCTGCCCCAGCTGCTGCACCGCCGAAAGAAGTTTGCTCCCAGCCATCCACATGCCCAGCGGTTGAATGCTAGCTTGGCAAAATTGCTAGCACTTCAACTGCTGCCTTTTCGGTTGGTAGACTCTGCCCCCTTCCGTGAGTTTGTGGAATGTGCGGTTCCTCAGTGGCAGGTACCCAAACGCCACTTTTTCTCACGGAAGGTGATTCCGGCTCTCTACCGGCATGTGGAAGGCAATGTCCATGCCTCGCTGGACAGGGCGGTCAGCGGTAAGGTGCATATTACCGCTGACTCATGGTCCAGCAGGCATGGACAGGGACGTTACCTAAGTTTCACGGCACATTGGGTGACTCTGCTGGCAGCTGGGAAGGATGCAGGACAAGGTGCAGTAGTGTTGGAGGTTGTTCCGCCACCACGCCTCCAAAATGCTGATTGTGACACACCTCTCTCCTCCACCCCCTCCTCTTCTTCTTCCTCCATGGCCTCTTCCTCGGAACCAGCGGTGCTCCGTAGTCGTTCAAGGGGCTACGCAAGTACGCAGGCCAAAAGATGCCATGCGGTGCTTGAGCTGGTGTGCTTGGGGGACAGGAGCCACACTGGGGCAGAGGTTCTGTCAGCTCTGCAGGGGCAGGTTCAGAGGTGGTTGACGCCACGCCAACTTAAGGCAGGAATGGTGGTTTGCGACAATGGCACCAACCTCCTCTCTGCCCTCCGACAGGGACAAATGACCCATGTGCCCTGTTTGGCTCACGTCCTTAACTTGGTGGTGCAGCGGTTCTTGGGCAGGTACCCGGGCTTACAGGATGTCCTGAGGCAGGCCAGGAAAGTCTGTGTGCATTTCCGCCGGTCATATAATGCCAGTGCTCGGCTGACGGACCTCCAAAAGGAGTTTAACCTGCCCAAGAACCGCCAAATCTGTGACATGCCCACCAGGTGGAACTCAACGTTGGCCATGCTGCAGCGGCTGCACACACAGCAGAGGGCCATCAATGAGTACCTGTGCGACTATGGCACCAGGACAGGGTCAGGGGAGCTTGGTTTTTTTTCCCCACGCCAGTGGGCCATGATCAGGGATGCATGCACTGTCCTGTCACCATTTGAGGAGGCCACGAGGATGGTGAGCAGTGACAGTGCATGCATCAGTGACACTGTCCCCCTTGTCCACCTGTTGGAGCACACGCTGCGTGGAATAATGGACAGGGCACTTGAGGCAGAACAGAGGCAGGAAGAGGAGGACTTCCTTAGCTCTCAAGGCCCCCTTTATCCAGACAGTGTTCCTGCGTGCCCGCCGATCACACAGGAAGAGGATGAGGAGGAGGAAGATTGTGTCAGCATGGAGGTGGAGCCTGGCACTCAGCATCAGCAGCAGTCTTTAAGGGATCAGTCCCAAGAAACACATGGACTTGTACGTGGCTGGGAGGAGGTCGTCCTTAGTGACCCAGAGGACTCCGGACCGAATGCCTCAGCAAACCTACGCTGCATGGCCTCCCTGATCCTGCAAAGCCTGCGTAAGGATCCTCATATTCGTGGTATTAAGGAGAGGGATCAATACTGGCTGGCAACCCTCCTTGATCCACGTTATAAGGGTAAGGTTGCGGACCTTATCTTGCCATCGCAGAGGGAGCAGAGGATGAAACATCTTCGGGAGGCCTTGCAGAAAGGTCTGTGCAATGCGTTCCCAGAGACTGGGAGGTTACAAACTCCTGTTTCTGGACAACGTGTTGCTGAGGCTTCGGTCAGTCAAAGAAGGAGCGGTGGAGAAGGTGGCCGTCTGACCGATGCGTTCAGACAATTTTTTGGTCCGCAGCCCCAAGGTATGATCGGTTCCAGCAACCATCGCCAGCGTCTGTTTTACATGGTGTAGGAATACCTAGGGGCAAGATCAGACTTGGACACCTTTCCCACCGAAAATCCTCTGGGTTACTGGGTCTTGAGGATGGATCACTGGCCAGAGCTTGCACAGTATGCAATTGAGCTACTGGCCTGTCCTGCATCCAGCGTTCTTTCGGAACGCACATTCAGTGCTGCTGGAGGCGTGGTAACCGATCACAGGGTGCGTCTGTCCACCGACTCGGTCGATCGGCTGACCTTCATAAAAATGAATGAGTCTTGGATCACCACCAGCTACCAAGCACCTGATGCTGATGTAACCGAATAATTTTTTTTTAAATCTCAGATCCCTTCAAAGACTGCCTATGCTGATGCTGAGTGACTATTCCTGAGTAATTATCCTCTTCCTCCTCAATCATCACGCTGATAGCTTGTAAGAACATTTTTGGTTCTGGGTGCCACCACCAGTGCCTAAGGCACAATTTTTCAGCCCCTGTTTAACAGGGGCGTGTTAATTACAATTTTTGATGTAATACTTTGCAGCAGGGCTCGTTCCTGCATTCCAACTAGAGTGTCTGTGAGGGGTTGCAGTGTTGTGGCACCAGCACCAGTGCCTAAGGCCCAATTTTTCAGCTCCTGTTCAACAGGGGCATGTAATTACAATTCTTGATCTAATATTTCACAGCAGGGCCCTGTGAGGGCTTACAGTGTTGTGGCCACAGCAACACCTAAGGCCCAAATTTCTGCTGAGTATATAGGGCAGGACCCTACTTTCAAACATCTAACTTACAAACGACTCCTACTTGCAAACGGAAGGAGACAACAGGAAGTGAGATGAAATCTACCCCTAGGAAGGGAAATTCTCTCCTGTAAGAGTTAATATGGGAAAACAATTTCTCCTTTCCACTGATGCTTTCCAATCCTTGTTCCACAAAAAAACCCAAATTTTCAAAAAACATTTTTCATTGGGACAAAAAGTGAGGTGAAATCTTCTGAAGAGGAGGAAAGACAGCAAAACAAATGTCACAGGGGTGATAACCCTTCCCTATGTTTTCCAAAAAGCTTAAAAAAGATTTTTTGGCTGGAGCTAAACACGTTAAAAATGTACCCGTTCAAAATTACAAAGAGATTCTACTTAACAACAAACCTACAGCCTGTATACTGCTGTTCAGAGTATATAGGGCCTGGTGGCCCCACACCTTTCCTTATTTTAATTTGGGTGCGGGGTTCCCCTTAATATCCATACAAGACCCAAAGGGCCTGGTAATGGACTGGGGGGTACCCATGCCGTTTGTCTCACTGATTTTCATCCATATTGCCAGGACCCGACATTACATTAAACCCGCAAGCAGTTTTAAATGAGATTTTTTCCTTTAAAAATGACATTTGGTGCAGGGACTGTTCTAAACACGGGAAACACGCGTCACTTTACAGGCATACTATAGACACCCCTCAGGTACGATATTTAAAGGAATATTTCACTTTTTTTTTTTTTTACTTTAAGCATCATTAAAATCACTGCTCCCGAAAAAACGTCCGTTTTTAAAAGTTTTTTTTGCATTGATACATGTCCCCTGGGGTAGGACCCGGGTCCCCAAACCCTTTTTAGGACAATACCATGCAAATTAGCCTTTAAAATGAGCACTTTTGATTTCGAACGTTCAAGTCCCATAGACGTCAATGGGGTTCTAACGTTCGTGCGAACTTTCGGTCCGTTCGCAGGTTCTGGTGCGAACCGAACCGGGGGGTGTTCAGCTCATCCCTAGTGGGCACTGATAGGTGGCACTGGTGCGCCCTGCCTAGCAGTACTGATGGGCACTGATAGGTGGCACTGGTGGGCACTGCTGGTGGTCAGTGTGAGGGACCAATGTCCCATTTACACAAGTCGGTATTCGGCTTATTTTTTTCTCCTCATGCTGTCAGCGTGAGGAGAAAAAAGCCAAATACCGGCTTCATTTCTTTACATTGTATCTTTTTTGTTTCTAACCTGTAGCACTTTGAGATCTTTTGATGAAAAGAGCATTATAAATAAAATGTATTATTATTATTATGTTTATATCACATGATCAGCTGTCATTGGCTGACAGCTGATCACATGGTAAAGGGCCGAGGGTATAGAGTTTCCCCCACCCTGTATTTCTTGCATTGGTTGTCTCAGCCAAACAGAAGCTAAGTTGGGTAGATACAAACCTTATAATGAACCAATCACAGATCGGAGTAACGCAAACCTTGTCATGCATAAAAAAAAAATAAAAATAAAAGGACAAGCAAGGATCGAAGAAAACCCCCCATACTAAGAGAATGTCAGCAAACCTTTAAATATGGAAAGTGGAAATTCTTATGCTAATCTTGACTTTTCCCTCAAAAAGTCAAGCTTTGCCCCGCCCCCACCATTAAAACCACTTATGTGCCTGTGTATCTCTTGTAACTTTTTTCACTTTATTGACTCTACAGATCGACAACATGAAGGATCGACTCCTGTCCAGCAATAGGAGGAGCAGCCCAGACAGCAGGTCTGTCGGACCAGGCCGGTCGAAAAGTCTGCTCGTGTGCACGCAGCACAAGTCTATTCCTATTATTTATATCCCCCCCCCCCGGTATGGACCTGGACATCCCAGTCCCAGGAACATGAGTAGGACTATTATGTGTATTATGGGATGTTACCCCTGTACTGACCTTGTTTTCTTTTCATTAACAGAGAGATGAGAAGAGTCCCAAGACCCCCTGCAGAACCAAAAAAGCCAATCCCCCCACTAAGACTTCACTTAGGGTAAGTATTGGGAAACAAGGGGTTAAAGGGAGGAGGGTGAAAAGTGTTTTTTTTTATTTCATTTAGCCCTGCTGGGGACAAGCAGCCCCTTTAGCCGGGGTTCACATTTAGATGTACTGAAATTGCCTCTCATTGACTGCATTGCAAAATCCACCCCCACTGACTTCAATGCAAAATTGCCCAAAGTCACCTCCCATTAACTTCAATGCAAAATCACCACCCATTTATTGACTTTAGTGCAAAATCGCCTCCCATTGACTTCCATACAAAATCGCCTCCAATTAACTTCAATGCAAAATCACCTCCCATTGACTTCAAGGCAAAATTGCCTCCCATTGATTTTATTGCAAAAAGGCCTCCCATTGACTTCAAGGCAAAAAAAGGCTTCCCATTGACTTCAATGCAAAATCACCTCCCATTGACGCCAGTGCCAAAATTGCCAGCCATTGACTTCAATGCTGAATCACCTCCCGTTGACTTCAATACAAAATCGCCTGTCAATAGCAATCCTTTGTGAACACTGATGTCCACACCCACCTCTCCAGACTCGCACAGGACCCGCTTTGCAATGTGAGCCACCTCATTAGGAACACATCATCTCTAGCCAGTCATGCAAATCTGTGCGTTTTTGAAAATGCATTAAGAATTGCCAACCGGCCTTAGGCTCCATTCACACCTGCGATCGTTCTGGGATCGTGAACAATCGCGAGCCGCAGGTTCAGGTACCATCATTTACAATGGCATCTGAAGTGTGGGCGACAAGCACAAAATTGCACAATTATTGTGGCAAAACTGCACCGTGTTTTAGGTGCCATCAAAAATAACGGCACCTGATCTATCTGGTTGTGTCCAGTGATGTGTGAATGGATGGGAGAGCGGGTCATAGACGGTCAGATATTTATCACCGGGAATGGTTTCTATATAGTGAAGTCAAATCTCATTTCTCCTTTTCTTACCAGGAGATCGGCCAAGATACCGTCCTACAGAAGAGGAACAAGGCTCTGCCACCGATCACCCCAGGAAGGGTTATATTGGAGGTAAGTACTCTGAAGGCTGAAAGACTCGGGGACAGTTGGGTGGTCACCATACCGGTTGAGTGGTTAGAACTGGGATCCTTCATGACGGGGGTCCCAGGTCGGCAGCTCCAACCATACTCTATGTTGGAGAAGTAGCACTTCCTAGTTCACACTCCAAACCAATTCCCACCCATGTCCTCTCCATCTCATCTCTATATATTAGTAATATGTGCCGACATTTCCGGATTTAATCATTTTTATCAAATTTATCTACACCAGCCAACCACAGAACTGAAACTCACTGCGGATCCCCTGCCAGCACCGCCGCCTAATACAATCAAGGATGAAGAAAGTGGATGCCGGCGCCGAGCAGCTAATCGGTCAGAATACCGTCCTGCAGAAGAGGAACAATGCTCTGCCACCAATCACCCCAGGAAGGGTTATATTGGAGGTAAGTACTCTGAAGGCTGAAAGACTCGGGGACAGTTGGGTGGTCACCATACCGGTTGAGTGGTTAGAACTGGGATCCTTCATGACGGGGGTCCCAGGTCGGCAGCTCCAACCATACTCTATGTTGGAGAAGTAGCACTTCCTAGTTCCCACTCTAAACCATTTCCCACCCATGTCCTCTCCATCTATATATATATATATATACCGTCCTGCAGAAGAGGAACAATGTTCTGGCACCGATCACCCCAGGAAGGGTTATATTGGAGGTAAGTACTCTGAAGGCTGAAAGACTTGGGGACAGTTGGGTGGTCAGTGGTCACCACCATACTGGTTGAGTGGTTAGAACTGGGACCGTTCATGACGGGGGTCCCAGGTCGGCAGCTCCAACCATACTCTATGTTGGAGAAGTAGCACTTCCTAGTTCCCGTACTAAACCAATTCCCACCCATGTCCTCTCCATCTCATCTCCATATATTAGTAATATGTGCCGTCATTTCCGGATTTAATCATTTTTATCAAATTTATCTACACCAGCCAACCACAGAACTAAAACTAACTGCGGATCCCCTGCCAGCACCGAGCAGCTGATCGGCCAAGATACCGTCCTGCAGAAGAGGAACAATGTTCTGGCACCGATCACCCCAGGAAGGGTTATATTGGAGGTAAGTACTCTACAGCTTGAAGGATAGACTTGGGGACAGTAGGGTGGTCACTATACTGCCCCGTACACACAGTCGGATTTTCCGATGGAAAATGTCCGATCGGAGCGTGTTGTCGGAAATTCCGACCGTGTGTGGGCTCCATCGGACATTTTCCATCGGATTTTCCAACACACAAAGTTGGAGAGCAGGAGATAAAATTTTCCGACAACAAAATCCGTTGTCGGAAATTCCGATCGTGTGTACACAAATCCGACGGACAAAGTGCCACAATCGTGTGTACACAAATCCGACGGACAAAGTGCCACGCATGCTCAGAATAAATAAAGAGATGAAAGCTATTGGCCACTGCCCTATTTATAGTCCCAACGTACGTGTTTTACGTCACTGCGTTTAGAACGATCGGATTTTCCGACAACTTTGTGCGGCCGTGTGTATGCAAGACAAGTTTGAGCCAACATCCGTCGGAAAAAATCCTAGGATTTTGTTGTCGGAATTTCCGAACAAAGTCCGACCGTGTGTACGCCTTATAAGAGCTCATTTACACCCACTTCAACTTTAACACATATTAAAGCGCCTACCACTTCAACATGCTTTTTTGATGTGTTTTTGATGCTTCTGTGAAGCCGTAATGAAGCTTGGCAAATGCCCTGTGTGTTTGTTGAAATTTGATTTGTTTTAAAAGGGACGCAGTAGTACCCCCATTCAGCAGATCCCCAGCTCATTAGTACCTCTATTCAGCAGAGCCCCAGCTCATTGATACCCTCGTTCAGCAGATCCTCTGCTCAGTGGTAACCCCCAGCTCTGCTGATCCCCCACTCAGTGGTAACCCCCAGCTCTGCTGATCCCCCACTCTGTAGTAGCCCCCAGCTCTGATGATCCCCCACTCTGTAGTAGCCCCCAGCTCTGCTGATCCCCCACTCAGTGGTAACCCCCAGCTCTGCTGATCCCCCACTCTGTAGTAGCCCCCAGCTCTGCTGATTCCCCACTCTGTAGTAGACCCCAGCACTGCTGATCCCCCACTCTGTAGTAGCCCCAGCTCTGCTGATCCTCTGGTTTGCTGATCCTCCTCTCTCTCCGGTCCCCACTAACCTCCCATTATATTGTTCCCAACACTGTGCACCATTGACATGTGACATTGCTAGTTTCTCCTGCTCCGGTCCCCCAGCTCTGCGGATCCCCCGTTCAGTAGTAACCCCCAGCTTTGCTCATCACCAGCTCAGTGGTAACCCCCAGCTCTGTTGATTCTCCTCTCTCCGGTCCCCACTCACCTCCTACTTTAATGCTCCCGTGCTGCGCACCATGTGTGACATCTGCTAGTTTCTCCTGCTTCGGTCCCCCAGCTCTGCTGATCCTCTGTCGCTCAGTCCTCTCCATCTCTGGTCCCTGCTCACCTTTCTGTATAGCGTTTCCATGTTGTGCACCATGTGTGGCATCTGGTAGTTTCTCTTGCTCTGGTCCCCCAGCTCTGCTGATCCTCTGCTGCTCAGTCCCATCTCTCCATTCCTGTTCACCTTCTGTTATAGTGTTCCCATGTTGTGCACCATGTGTGACATCTACTAGTTTCTCCTGCTCCAGTCCCTCAGCTCTGCTGATTCTCTGCTGCTCAGTCCTCTCTATCTCTGGTCCCTGCTCACCTTTCTCTATAGCGTTCCCACATTGTGCACCAGAAGTGACATCTGCTAGTTGCTCCTCTCCAGTCCGGGCCCCGCTCACCTTCCTGCTGCTCCATGCTGCACACCAGATGTGACGTCCGCACCAGACACTCCCAGAATATATATATATACACATGAACCAGAAGTGGCTGCTGATGACGTCATTCCAGTTCGCTTGTTGGTTTCCCAGTGCATCCTGGGATATCTCATACCTGTAATACCTCCAAAACAAAAATGAAGATAGCGTTGAACAAAACCCTCTCTAAAGCTGCAGGTGCTGTTGTCGAGTGTTGTCATAGACTTCTTTGGAGACACTTTGAAGCACCAAGAAAGGGACCTGGGTTAATTTTTGAAGCAAACACAACATGTGACCAGGACTGTAAGGAACCATTTTATTTAGTGACGGGAGCTTTAATTGGCATGCAGGGTGCTTTTAAAAAAAAAAAAAAGCGCGTCCAATGCCACATTTTGAAGCAAGTGTGAACGAGGCCGAACAGTTGAGTGGTTAGAACTGGGACTGTTCATGACGGGGGGGGGGGGGGGGGTCCCAGGTTTGCAGCTCCAATCATTACTGGATGTCGGAGAAGTCGCATTTCCTGGGTCCCGCTCTAAACCAATTCCCACCCATGTCCCCTCCATCTCTATATATTAGTGATTCCCTGGCCCATCCTCCCGTCAGCACATAATGGGTTAACACCTCCTTTGGAGCCCCCAATGACCACATGTTCCAAGCTGATTATAAAAGACAGCCCCTCCCACAACTAAGATGTTCTTTTTTTGGTCATGCTCCAGGTCACATGCTGATTGCAGTTGGTAAGTAATTTGTTTGCTGCATCCCCCCCCCCCCCTTCATGTTCAGCCTCTCATGGAGTTGGAAGACCCAGAATGCTGAAAGTAAATCTTTCTAAAAACTGAGGTGCCTTGTGCCAAGGCTGCGGGCAAAATGATGCTTAAACAGCATTGACATTGTACAGGTTGGTAATATAAAAGCCCTGCAATGTCATCATTGCCTCTCCCTTTGGGTTTTTTTCCTATCTTTTTATATGCAGCGCCCCGCACTTCTCTCCTGGCTTTATTGTCAGTCTGTGAGCGGCTGTGAATGGTGTCACAGGGGGCGGGGAGACGGGTAGCACAGGATGGGAACCGCCAGACGCCATGCAATGGTGTAACTGATTTTGGAGGTCGTCAGTTGGGAGGTCTTCTCTCCCTCTCACTCTGCAGTCCTTCTAGGTAAAGGACTTCCCTCAGATTCTGGCTGAGTCTCCTGTCTGTCTCTGGATGTGCTGCCCTGGCTCCCCTGCTATGCTGTGTACTTCTGTGGGTTTGATAGTCTGACTGTTTTTTGTCTATGACTGTGACTGTGTCTGTTGTCTGCCTTTGGAAATGGTGTCTGAAGCTCACCTGCAGAGACTTCTGAGGTGAGTGGATGAAGGCAGATGGCTCTTAAAGAGACAGGGTTCCATTTTTTTTGGTGAGAGGTAAGATGCTTTTCTCCATATATTTTGTACAAATATGAGCTTGCCACACCTGTTAGTGGCACAGAAGATTAGCAAAGGTAGGAGGGGGCAACGTGGGACATGGTTCTTCAAAGAGTGCCCAAGGAAAATATGAAAATTAAGGTGTTTTGCATTATTTTTCAGAGCAGAAACCCTGAATGCAAAGGCTCCAAAAAAAAAAGGCCCGCCAACGATCGCAGGATGACGACACCTAACAGGTTGTCACATTCAATAAGCATGTGGTCAATACACTCTAAAGGAGTTGTTTCCACTTACCCTGTGAAGGGACAGATTTTGTCTGCCAACCAGCAATAGAGTTAACTTTGATATATTAACTTCAGAAATGGCATTACATTCCACATTGGAACCTGCAAGATTTGGCACAGTTTGGCACAGTGGATCCTGGCAACTGAATTTTGGTTGATGCTTTTGATAGACCTAGTACAAGCGCTGGCGCACCCAGTCACTGCTAGGAGAGCATTGTGGTTATGCCACTGGAGGACAGGGGGAACTTCTACACAAGCCTTCAACATTTCCTATAATGGGAGGTTATTTTTCGGTCAAACGCTGAACAACGCAATTAAGCGAATGACAGGAGGAAAAGTCTGGATGGTGGCCACAGACTAGTAAGAGGAAGCCGCCATCCTTCACTCAAGCCCACTGAACTTTTCAGAGGGTGCAGGAGGTCAAATCTTATAGGACAGGCTGCAGATTTAATAGGTCACAATGGAGGTATCTCAAAGTTACTTTTGACATGAAATAAGTCCAGAGCAAGCTGCTAAGATGGCTGGAAAGTCTCTTTTAAAGGTGCGTCCAACCAGTCTCTTCCAGTCGGGGCCTAAGTGAAGCAGATGATTGTAGCCTCCTTCTGGAGGGTTTGGACAACAATCGCCAAAGACCAGTGGGTCCAGAAGACAGGTGGGTGGACAATGGAGAACAGATCTCAGAAGAGAAAATGTTTGCAAAATTTCTATACT
Organism: Aquarana catesbeiana; assembly: GCF_042186555.1. Classification (NCBI taxonomy): domain Eukaryota; kingdom Metazoa; phylum Chordata; class Amphibia; order Anura; family Ranidae; genus Aquarana; species Aquarana catesbeiana. The sequence continues at coordinate 649,223,877 of NC_133328.1, read as the reverse complement.
GCTACAAGGCCATCAAGCCAGTGATGCCGAAAACATATAATTATCTGGGGGTCTTTCTCTCCAGTTTTTCTAGTACCTAAGGCAGGAGCCTCCTCATCTGCTTCAGTTTGAAGGAATGGAATGTGTTCATATACATCAAGAGGTTCAAGATGGAGTCCATGCAGACAGTCACAGGTACAGTTCAGCAGGAGGACCAGTTGGAATCATTCGACTGGCCGACTCATACTTCCGTGTACCGATCAATGCCGAACACCAGAGGTGTGTAAGATTTGTGGTGGCCAGAGGTCACTTCCAGTTGTCTGCCTTTTACAGAATTGGCACAGCCCCAGGAATCTTTTTGAAGATCTTGTTGGCAGTGGTGGTACCTTGGGCCAGGTGGCACATGAGAATGTTTCAATTTGCCTTCTTTAGTCTATGAGCTGGGCTGTCTATGGATCAGAAAATCTTTGTGCCTTTACAAATTCAACAAGAACTAAAATTTTGGACATCGCCACTGCACTTCTTTCGGAGGCATGCCTCTCATCCCAGGCAATAGGATGATTCTGAAGCCTGATTCCAGTCTCTGGGGCTGGGGAGTTCACCATCTGAAGCAACAAGTGCAAGGCCATTGGAGCGCGGTGAAGCGCAGACTCCCCAAGTATCTTGAATGGAAAAAAGCCTTTTTCTAGCATTGCAAGCCTTTCAAGATTTTCAAGGGATTGGCAACAAGACAGTATTAGCCTACATTGCCTAAAAAGGGGACACCAAAAGTCTTTTCTTGTTGCATCTTGCAAAGAAACTTTTCGTGGGGCAGAGAATCACTTAAATCAGTTAAGGTTGGTCTTCTTGCCAGGAAAGCAAAGCCAATTATTGGTTCAGTTAGGCAGAATATTTTTTTTTCAACAAGTGCCTCATACCTATATTGGCCCTATGGGGCGTTCCAGCAGTAGCTCTCAGGGAGACTTCGCTGAACATGCATCTTCTGATATTTCCAACAGGATACCAATGCAAAGACTCCGTCATACAAGAGGTTCACAGTGCCATGGAATTCTCTGTTTGACCTTTGTCTCTGGTCAAATGAAATCCTTTATGGCAAGGTCGGTAACAGCTCCCCAATCCAATAAGACTACTTTTAATAGCCTGGCTATGGAATAGGCTACACTAGAGGTCCAGGGATTCTCATCTGAGGTTGTTCAGACCCTGGTGACCAGAAGATCATCCATGAACGCTACATAGGAGAGGATATGAAAGAAGTATATTTTGTCTGCTCGACGGGACTGGTGGCACCAGCCACAGAGCCGGCCATGGAGCGGGAGGTGGCCGCTATGTCTTTGTTCTGACAGATGCAGAGAGTTTTTAGGATACGCTTGGTGGGCTTGATCTTCAGGCCCTTCTTATGTGTATGTTGGTCTTGGTGATGGGTGCATGATCTCTATTTGTTATCAGATGGGGCACTGTAGGTGGCCTGGGGGATGCTATTGATTGAATGTGTCCGCATTCATCATGGCTTCATGACATTGTTCCTTCATCACTTTGGAAGGAATAGTTCCGGATTGGTCTGTTGCTACCCTCTACATTCTGTGGAAGGAGCATTTGAATGCTCCGGCCCCCCATTGTGCTCCTCCTGCCAGCAATTGCCCCCTCTGGTGTTGGTGCCTCTTCTTACATCAGTTTTGGACCCTTTAGTAGTGTGCATTATCTTGATTACATCCTATATACATGGTGAGTTTTATGTTCATGTTGTGTGCCCCTCTGTACAGTGCTGACCCTCATGGATATTCATTGAACATATTATTTATGTATCTTTTTGATACACATTTACTTTGATAACAGATATGTTTATTTACGGTCATGCATACTTACTAATAATTCTTTATGCAAATTTTTGGAATTATTGTTGTTTATTTTTTATTTTGATTGTATTTGTCTTTTTGTAGCTACATATTGCTTTATAAGCTCCTGAAGAAGCTGAAAAGTGAAACATGTCAAGCAACAAGCATCACGCTGGTTACAGTAACTACTTTATGTGTATATTGTACATGTGCACTGAATTTTCTTTATGAAATGTGGACAACATTCATTGCCCCCCCCCCCCCCCCGTTTCTTTTAAAACTTTGGACTCCAATAACGATGTTTTTATAACAAAATACATTTTTGTGTGTTTTGGAACCATTAACCACTTGACGACCGCCTCACGCCGATTTACGTCGGCAAGGTGGCACGGACAGGCAAAATCACGTATATAAATAGACAATACTTTCGCGCCCGTGATAATAAATATGGAAAAATTAATAAATAAATATGGTAAGTGTGAATAACACACAAAAAAACACAAAAAGTTACAAATACAAGCTGCTCCCCTAATTTGAATAAAACAATCAAATAAGTAATGGTGTACAGTAGGGGGCGCTAGAGACCTGAAAACATATGTATCTGCCAATAGATACACGCACTAACTATATCAACCACAGTGGATTAAATAGTGCTGTTTGTGCTAAACTGAAATTATATTAAATACATAGTTTATAATAAAAATAAATATAAAGAATGAAGTGAAAAGTGATATTAAAATCAACAAAATTCTTAGTGCAAGTGTGATAAATGAAATCGTGATGTTTGATTGTCCCAATCCATTGAAAAGATCAGAGCAAACACTTGAAACCAACATCAAAGCAGACACATGTATCCTCAAAGATGCAACAATTCTTGCGATGATATAAAGATTCCGTCACCCAAGAGGAAAAAACACCTGAAGATAATAGATATCTGCTTACCAGATACCAATGACTTCTTTAACTAAAAAGAAAGTCATTAGTGCTTGTACAGGATTGTGCCTGTTCACATGAAGGCTGGAAGGCTGGATGGTACTTTAGGCATAGATCCCTCCCGTCCCATTCATTCAGGATAGGAAATATGAGAAACAAAAGGGAATCTCCATAGCGTAAAACCGTTTAATGTATAAAAATAGAGAACAATAAAATAGCCAATTGGCCTCTTACATTGATCGGTGCCTACCCGGCACTGGGACTGCTCGCATGTCAGGGTGAATGGAGTCAGAAACCCTTCGCATCACATCGCACATGCGGCGTGCGTTCCACCCCGTGCGTCTAGCTAACCAGATGATCCGGAAGTAGGTGGGACGATTCTGGACATGTGACCACGTACCGCTCCGACGTACGTTTCGTTTGTGAACGTCTTCAGGGAAGCGTACATTGGTCACTAGGCGACTGGTTTATATGGGGAATGAGGGCGGGTAAATTGGCTTGGTAAGAATACTCCGCCTGTTCTCTATTTTTATACATTAAACGGTTTTACGCTATGGAGATTCCCTTTTGTTTCTCATATTTCCTATCCTGAATGAATGGGACGGGAGGGATCTATGCCTAAAGTACCATCCAGCCTTCCAGCCTTCATGTGAACAGGCACAATCCTGTACAAGCACTAATGACTTTCTTTTTAGTTAAAGAAGTCATTGGTATCTGGTAAGCAGATATCTATTATCTTCAGGTGTTTTTTCCTCTTGGGTGACGGAATCTTTATATCATCGCAAGAATTGTTGCATCTTTGAGGATACATGTGTCTGCTTTGATGTTGGTTTCAAGTGTTTGCTCTGATCTTTTCAATGGATTGGGACAATCAAACATCACGATTTCATTTATCACACTTGCACTAAGAATTTTGTTGATTTTAATATCACTTTTCACTTCATTCTTTATATTTATTTTTATTATAAACTATGTATTTAATATAATTTCAGTTTAGCACAAACAGCACTATTTAATCCACTGTGGTTGATATAGTTAGTGCGTGTATCTATTGGCAGATACATATGTTTTCAGGTCTCTAGCGCCCCCTACTGTACACCAAAATCACGTATATATACGTGATTTGCCTTCCGCGGGTGGGGGGTCTGATCAGACCCCCCCCCGGTGCCCGAGGCGGTCGTCTTTTGTCCAGCGGTGATCAGAGGTGAGGGGGAGGCCATCCGTTCGTGGCCCCCCCCCTCGCGATCGCCGCCGGCCAATCAGATCACTTCCTTTGCTGCTGTATGCTAAACAGCAGCAAAGGAAATGATGTCATCTCTCCTCGGCTCGGTATTCCGTTGCAGCGCCCGGGAGAGAAGACATCAATGTGAGTGCACCAACACTACACAACACAGTAGAACATGCCAGGCACACAAAACACCCCGATCCCCCCCCCCCGATCGCCCCCCCCCCCCAATCACCCCCCCCCCCCTCCCTGTCACAAACTGACACCAGCAGTTTTTTTTTTTTTTCTGATTACTGCATTGTGTCAGTTTGTGACAGTTACAGTGTTGGGACAGTGAGTATTACCCCCCTTTAGGTCTAGGATACCCCCCTAACCCCCCCTAATAAAGTTTTAACCCCTTGATCACCCCCCGTCACCAGTGTCGCTAAGCGATCATTTTTCTGATCGCTGTATTAGTGTCGCTGGTGACGCTAGTTAGTGAGGTAAATATTGAGGTTCGCCGTCAGCGTTTTATAGCGACAGGGACCCCCATATACTACCGAATAAATGTTTTAACCCCTTGATTGCCCCCTAGTTAACCCTTTCACCACTGATTACCGTATAACCGTTACGGTTGACGCTGGTTAGTTCGTTTATTTTTTATAGTGTCAGGGCACCCGCCGTTTATTACCGAATAAAGGTTTAGCCCCCTGATCACCCGGCGGTGATATGCGTCGCCCCAGGCAGCGTCAGATTAGCGCCAGTAACACCCACGCACGCAGCATACGCCTCCCTTAGTGGAAAAGTATCTGATCCGATCAATATCTGATCCGATCAGATCTATACTAGCGTCCCCAGCAGTTTAGGGTTCCCAAAAACGCAGTGTTAGCGGGATCAGCCCAGATACCTGCTAGCACCTGCGTTTTGCCCCTCCGCCCGGCCCAGCCCAGCCCACCCAAGTGCAGTATCGATCGATCACTGTCACTTACAAAACACTAAACGCATAACTGCAGCGTTCTCAGAGTCAGGCCTGATCCCTGCGATCGCTAACAGTTTTTTTGGTAGCGTTTTGGTGAACTGGCAAGCACCAGCCCCAAGCAGCATCAGATTAGCGCCAGTACCGCTAACACCCACGCACGCAGCATACGCCTCCCTTAGTGGTATAGTATCTGAACAGATCAATATCTGATCCGATCAGATCTATACTGGCGTCCCCAGCAGTTTAGGGTTCCCAAAAACGCAGTGTTAGCGGGATCAGCCCAGATACCTGCTAGCACCTGCGTTTTGCCCCTCCGCCCGGCCCAGCCCAGCCCACCCAAGTGCAGTATCGATCGATCACCGACACTTACAAAACACTAAACGCATAACTGCAGCGTTCGCAGAGTCAGGCCTGATCCCTGCGATCGCTAACAGTTTTTTTGGTAGCTTTTTATTGAACTGGCAAGTGCCAGCGGCCTAGTACACCCCGGTCGTAGTCATACCAGCACTGCAGTAACACTTGGTGACGTGGCGAGTCCCATAAGTGCAGTTCAAGCTGGTGAGGTGGCAAGCACAAGTAGTGTCCCGCTGCCACCAAAAAGACAAACACAGGCCCGTCGTGCCCATAGTGCCCTTCCTGCTGCATTCGCCAATCCTAATTGGGAACCCACCACTTCTGCAGCGCCCGTACTTCCCCCATTCACATCCCCAACCAAATGCAGTCGGCTGCATGAGAGGCATTTTCTTTATGTCCTCCCGAGTACCCCTACCCAACGAACCCCCAAAAAAGATGTTGTGTCTGCAGCGAGCGCGGATATAGGCGTAACACCCGCTATTATTGTCCCTCCTGTCCTGACAATCCTGGTCTTTGCATTGGTGAATGTTTTGAACGCTACCATTCACTAGTTGAGTATTAGCGTAGGGTACAGCATTGCACAGACTAGGCACACTTTCACAGGGTCTCCCAAGATGCCATCGCATTTTGAGAGACCCGAACCTGGAACCGGTTACAGTTATAAAAGTTAGTTACAAAAAAAGTGTAAAAAAAAAAAAATATATAAAATAAAAAATAATAGTTGTCGTTTTATTGTTCTCTCTCTCTCTATTCTCTCTCTATTGTTCTGCTCTTTTTTACTGTATTCTATTCTGCAATGTTTTATTGTTATTATGTTTTATCATGTTTGCTTTTCAGGTATGCAATTTTTTATACTTTACCGTTTACTGTGCTTTATTGTTAACCATTTTTTTGTCTTCAGGTACGCCATTCACGACTTTGAGTGGTTATACCAGAATGATGCCTGCAGGTTTAGGTATCATCTTCAGAGGCGGCTCTAGACTTTGTGAGGCCTTAGGCAAAACTTAGACATGAGGCCCCACTCACTCCCATAATGGGAAAAAAAATTCAAGGGATGAAAATGAACTGTATTAGGAGGGTACAGTATAGGGGAGTGGACAGTACAGGGGGTAGGTGAGTGGGAATAATAAAGATATATTTTCCTCAAGCAGAGCTGCACAGGGAAGCTGCTCTCACAGATCCTACCTATTCTGGTAGGCTGTCAAAGGGGGATGGGTGGAGAAGGAAGGAAGGAAGGAAGGAAGGAAGGAAGGAAGGAAGGAAGGAAGGAAGGAAGGAAGGAAGGAAGGAAGGAAGGAAGGAAGGAAGGATGGATGGATAGATAGAAGGAAAGAAAGAGAAGGGGGTGGAGACAGAGGGGAAGGAAGAACATCCCCTACATCAGTGTACTCACTGGGAGGCAGGAGGGACTGGATGGATGGATCAGACTCCCCTTGTCCTTTTCCTGGGCTCCAGCTTGAATCTTCCCGCCCACACATCCCCTTCTCTGAGGCAGAGCAGAGAACACTGCCGAGGAGAGTGGGCGGGGCAGACACAGGAGGAGAGGGCGGGAGGAGGAGGAGCAGAAGCTCTCTCTCCTCTTCTGTCTGGCTGTGCGGGCAGCAGGGGGAGGGGGGAGATCTGTCAGAGCTCTACTGAGCGGCTCTCTCTCCCTGTCTGTGATCCGGAGCTCCGATCACACATCTCACTCGCAGCCTGTATCTTTCCCTGTAGCAGAGCGAGGGGACTCAGGACTGTGTGATGGCGGAGATCTCTGCTGCTGGAAGGGGCGGCTCTCTAATTAGGTAAACTAGCCAGCTGTGCGAGGCCCCTATGACTGCGAGGCCTGAGGCCACCGCCTATTTCGCCTAATTAGAGAGCCGCCTCTGATCATCTTGGTATCATTCTTTTCAGCCAGCGGTCGGCTTTCATGTAAAAGCAATCCTAGCGGCTAATTAGCCTCTAGACTGCTTTTACAAGCCGTGGGAGGGAATGCCCCCCCCCCCACCGTCTTCCGTGTTTTTCTCTGGCTCTCCTGGCTCAACAGGGAACCTGAGAATGCAGCCGGTGATTCAGCCAGCTGACCATAGAGCTGATCAGAGACTAGAGTGGCTCCAAACATCTCTATGGCCTAAGAAACCGGAAGCTACGAGCATTTTATGACTTAGATTTCGCCAGATGTAAATAGCGCCATTGGGAAATTGGGGAAGCATTTTATTACACCGATCTTGGTGTCATCAGATGCTTTGAGGGCAGAGGAGAGATCTAGGGTCTAATAGACCCCAATTTTTTCAAAAAAGAGTACCTGTCACTACCTATTGCTATCATAGGGGATATTTACATTCCCCGAGATAACAATAAAAATGATTAAAAAAAAAAAAAAATGAAAGGAACAGTTTAAAAATAAGATAAAAAAGCAAAAAAATAATAAAGAAAAAAAAAAAAAAAAAAAAAAAGCACCCCTGTCGCCCCCTGCTCTCGCGCTAAGGCGAACGCAAGCGGCGGTCTGTCGTCAAACGTAAACAGCAATTGCACCATGCATGTGAGGTATCGCCGCGAAGGTCAGATCGAGGGCAGTAATTTTAGCAGTAGACCTCCTCTGTAAATCTAAAGTGGTAACCTGTAAAGGCTTTTAAAGGCTTTTAAAAATGAATTTATTTTGTTGCCACTGCACGTTTGTACGCAATTTTAAAGCATGTCATGTTTGGTATCCATGTACTCGGCCTAAGATCATCTTTTTTATTTCATCAAACATTTGGGCAATATAGTGTGTTTTAGTGCATTAAAATTTTAAAAAGTGTGTTTTTTCCCCAAAAAATGCGTTTGAAAAATCGCTGCGCAAATACTGTGTGGAAAAAAAAATGAAACACCCACCATTTTAATCTGTAGGGCATTTGCTTTAAAAATATATATAATGTGTGGGGGTTCAAAGTAATTTTTTTGCAAAAAAAAATAACTTTTTCATGTAAACAAAAAGTGTCAGAAAGGGCTTTGTCTTCAAGTGGTTAGAAGAGTGGGTGATGTGTGACATAAGCTTCTAAATGTTGTGCATAAAATGCCAGGACAGGTCAAACCCCCCCCAAATGACCCCATTTTGGAAAGTAGACACCCCAAGCTATTTGCTGAGAGGCATGTCGAGTCCATGGAATATTTTATATTGTGACACAAGTTGCGGGAAAGAGACAAATTTTTTTTTTTTGCACAAAGTTGTCACTAAATGATATATTGCTCAAACATGCCATGGGAATATGTGAAATTACACCCCAAAATACATTCTGTTGCTTCTCCTGAGTACGGGGATACCACATGTGTGAGACTTTTTGGGAGCCTAGCCGCGTACGGGACCCCGAAAACCAAGCACCGCCTATAGGCTTTCTAAGGGCGTGAATTTTTGATTTCACTCTTCACTGCCTATCACAGTCTCGGGGGCCATGGAATGCCCAGGTGGCACAAAACCCCCCCCCAAATGACCCCATTTTGGAAAGTAGACACCCCAAGCTATTTGCTGAGAGGCATGTCGAGTCCATGGAATATTTTATATTGTGACACAAGTTGCGGGAAAGAGACAAATTTTTTTTTTTTGCACAAAGTTGTCACTAAATGATATATTGCTCAAACATGCCATGGGAATATGTGAAATTACACCCCAAAATACATTCTGTTGCTTCTCCTGAGTACGGGGATACCACATGTGTGAGACTTTTTGGGAGCCTAGCCGCGTACGGGACCCCGAAAACCAAGCACCGCCTATAGGCTTTCTAAGGGCGTGAATTTTTGATTTCTCTCTTCACTGCCTATCACAGTTTCGGAGGCCATGGAATGCCCAGGTGGCACAAAACCCCCCCAAATGACCCCATTTTGGAAAGTAGACACCCCAAGCTATTTGCTGAGAGGTATAGTGAGTATTTTGCAGACCTCACTTTTTGTCACAAAGTTTTGAAAATTGAAAAAAGAAAAAAAAAAAAGTTTTTTCCTGTCGCATCATGGCAGCATACACTTTGGGTTGTGACTCCGCCCCCACAACCTGATAGGACTACATAGCTATAAGTTGAAGAGATGGCCCCTGCCCAGTATTCTCTTATTTTTCCTCACCTGAAGGACTGAACATATCAGAAGCACCCCCTTACCGAATTCACCCCAGCCAGGTTCTAGCCTCTCCTGGGTGGAAGTCCTTACCTGTACAGCCTCTAAACGAGCTAGATGGAAGGAACCCCGCTCTGGTGATCTCGGGGGTATGTTGCGGCTCCAGTATAAGCCTTAAACAGGCTTAGTTGTTGTGCAGCGGTCTCCATGTCACTGTGTTTCACTTTCGTTTGTTTCTCCTCCTTTGCTGGGCTCTGTGGTCCCTCTGTGCCTCCCTTCAGGCTTCCCGGGCGTCTCGGCGCTTCCGCGCATGCGCGGTGCGCACCCTCAGGGCGTCCTTTCGATTTTGCCAGTTTCCAAGATGGCGCCGGGCGCCTCGCGCCGCTACTGCGCATGCGCGAGCGGGTCGTGACCTCGGCGGCCATGGCGGCAATTTTAAAGCCCTGTTTGTCTTTTCTGAGCTCTCCTTGCTTCCTGGAAGACTTCTGACTGCTGTATTTTGACTTGCTGCATCCCTAAAGTATCCCCTCTCTGGGTAAGTGTCTAATACTTATGCACTGTCTTTTTGGGGCCTGTTTGCATGCTCTTACCTTCCTATACCCTTCTCAGGTGCTCACCTTCCTCTCCTATGGAGGCCGCTGCCCCAGCAGATCACCACCAGCCTAATAGGTAAGGGGGGGGGATTCCAGTGGTAAGTAGAGAAGATTGAAAAAGAGAGCAGGACCGTATTAACGCTACCTAATTGGTCAGCCCTGTCAGGTCCGCAAGATCATCCAAGTCAGGACGAAGAGAGTCTTCGCACAGGAGAAGCCGCTCCGGCCATAGACGCAGCCGCTCACGCGGAAGAAGTCGCTCAGGCCACAAGGGGAGTCGTAGACGGAGTCGATCCCATTCAAGACATAGCCGTTCTTACCACAGAAGATCCCCTGCACGAGGACACCAATCCTCTGCGCATCCTTCCCGCCCAGCCGGGAACGCTTGCTGGGTATGCGGGGCCACGGCCCTCCCAGACAAACTAGCCTGCCGCAAGTGCATGGATGAAGCCACCAGGGAGAAAGAGCCGGATTCCATAGAACCCACTGGAGTCTCTACTCCCCAGGTCTCAACTCCTGATGTAGAGTTTACGGCCTATAGCACCTCACCCACCATTCCCAGTGCATCAAGGGATCAAGAACTCCCGTCGGATGGTGAGGAGCTGGAAGCTTCAGCTGGCTTTGATTTTGCGCTCATAGAACCGTTCATCAGATCGGTTAAGGAAGCGATTAACTGGGAGGAGCTTGAGGAGACACAGCCAAAACAGAGAAAGTATTTCCCAAACCTCAAGAAGGTCCCGGAGGCCTTCCCATTCATCGACGAATTAGATTAACTGATTAAGGAGGAGTGGCAGAATCCTGAAAAGAAGTTTAGTCTGTCCAACAGGCTTACCAAACTGTACCCACTCAAGGAACCCAAAGTATCCCCTTTACTTTCTCCTCCAGTAGTGGATGCATCTTTGATGCGTCTAGCCAGGCACGTGACGCTCCCCATTGAAGATGCAGTAACGTTCAGGGACGTGCTTGACAGGAAGGTGGATACAGACCTTAAGAGAGCTTACCTGTTTGCAGGAGGTGCCTGCAGGCCAGCGGTGGCATTAGCGGCGGTTGGGAAAGCTATCTCCAGCTGGTCCTCAGCTACAGCGAGACTCGTCACTGAGGGCGCAGATCAAGAGCAGATCACTAAGGCCTTACAAGAACTGAGCCTTGTGGGAGAATTTGTGGCGGAAGCTTCCGTAGATACTATCAGATCCACATCAAGGTCCATGTTAGCTTCTGTAATGGCCAGAAGGGCACTGTGGCTCAAACCTTGGTCGGCTGACCCCGCCTCGAAATCTAACTGGTGCAGGATTCCGTATGACGGGGTGAACCTCTTTGGGACGAAGCTGGATACCGCAATCTCTAAAGTGACAGGCGGGAAGTCGGGTCTCATACCATCGGGCAGAAGGCCGAAACAACAAAGGCCACCTCCCTTTAAACGTAATCTTCCGGAGAGATACAGGGATGCAAAATCCTATAGACCCGGGAAGGAACACAGAAGGAGCTGGAAGAACCCCCAGACGTCCTTCCTCAAATTCCAGAAACCCAAGACCCCTGCCTCCAATGACCAGAAGTCCTTTTGAAGGTTCGCCCGCCCAACCAGCGGTAGTGGGTGCCAGACTCACAAAGTTCAAGTTGGTCTGGGCGGGAATGATAAAGGACCCATGGACGGTGTCCACCATTCATTTCGGACACAGGTGGGCATTCAGAGGTCGTCCTCCAAGAGACCAATTTTGCTCAACCAGACTTCCTCCTTCTCAACAGAAAAGACTATCCTTAGTCCAGTATATTCAGGAGTTGCTCCAAAAACAAGCAATAGTGGAGGTACCGCTATCTCAAAGAGGCAAGGGTTTCTATTCCCCACTCTTCTTAGTGAAAAAGAAATCAGGGGACCTTCGTCCAGTCTTGGATCTAAAAAACCTCAACCGGTCGATACAGATAGAAACATTCAAGATGGAAAGCCTTCAATCAATCCTCCAAGCAATAAACTTGGGAGATTGGATGCTGTCAATCGACCTCCAGGATGCATATTTGCATATCCCTATCCATTCCGAGTTCCAAAAGTTTCTCCGGTTTACCCTAAACCATCGGCACTTCCAATTCCGAAGCCTCCCGTTCGGGATCTCTACCGCACCCAGGGCGTTTACAAAGGTCCTATTACCTGTAATAGCCCACCTGAGAGAAAGGGGGCTGAGGGTCCATCATTATCTGGACGACATCCTACTTCTCTCAGACAGCCAGGATTCTCTCGTCCTTCACAGGGAAATCCTCGTCTCCACGTTACAGTCCCTAGGGTGGCTGATAAATTGGAAGAAGAGCAACATCCATCCCACACAGAGAATGGTCTTTCTGGGAGCCGAACTGGACACGAGGGAGAACACAGTGGAACTTCCGGGGGAAAAAATCCCTCCTCTAATTCAAAAGGTGAAAAGGGCAATCTCTGCTACAATGCTCCCGGCCAGGACATGTCTCAGTATCCTGGGCTCCCTAGCTTCCACCATTCCAATGGTCCAATGGGCACAATGGAATTCGAGACCTCTCCAGATCTCCTTCCTGCGTCATTGGAAGGGCACATCAATGTCCCAACCAATCTTCATCTCTCAGGAGGTAAAGCAATCATTGAAGTGGTGGGTACGACCTCACAACTTGGGAAGATGCAGGCATATAATCACTCCCTATCAAGAAATCGTGACCTCAGATGCCAGTCTACAGGGATGGGGAGCTTACTATCAGGACCTTGCGGCTCAGGGTCGTTGGCCTTTCAGGGCACAGGATACAGTGTCGAATGTTCTGGAGATGAGAGCAGCATTCCAGGCTCTCCTGGCCTTCAGTTTTCACTTGAGGGGGAAGCACGTCCTCCTGAGGATGGACAACAAGGTGGCTGTTGCCTACGTCAACAGGCAGGGGGGCACCAGAAGCAGGTCCATGTTGCAGGAGGTCCGTCCTGTTCTGGAATGGGCGCAGCTGAATCTACTGGACCTAAGGGCGGTTTATGTTCCGGGAGTCCAGAACACCTTAGCCGACTCACTGAGCAGGAATTTCTCCTCCAACAACGAATGGTCTCTGAGTCCACAAGCCTATGCTCTCATATCCCGGACCTGGGGCTCTCCAGAGATAGACCTAGCAGCAACTCCGGAGAACACAAAATGCCAGAGATTCCTATCAAGGGTACCGTTTCCTTCGGCAGAGGGGACGGACTGCCTCCAACACCCCTGGAACTTTCACCTGGGGTACATTTTTCCCCCGACGCCTCTCATAGCGAGATTCCTCCTGAGGCTCAAGAAGTCAACAGCATTGGTGGTAGCAGTGATCCCTTTCTGGCCGAGGAGGCCATGGTTTACTACCCTCATGCAGTTGAACACGGCAGAGCCTCTGCCTCTCCCATTGACGACAGACCTACTCTCCCAGGGACATCTTCTTCACCCGAACCCGGGGAAGCTACACTTGATGGCCTGGAGGCTGAAAGGGCTAGGTACTTAGAGCAGGGCTGTTCCCAGAAGGTGGTGGATACCTTACTCCAGGCCAGAAGGTCTACTACCAACATCACGTACAGAAGAGTTTGGGAAAAATTTGTCTCCTTCTCTCAGCAGCAAGGTTGGGACTCGTCCTCCCCGTCGGTGTCTCAGATCTTGGAATTCCTTCAGCTAGGCCTAGAAAAAGGCCTTAGGTCAAGCACCCTGAAGGTCCAGGTATCGGCCCTGTCCGCCTTGACAGGAGTTAAATGGGCGCAAGAGCCTCTGGTGATTCAGTTTCAGAGGGCCTGTCTAAAGCAGAGGCCCCCTAGGAAACCGTCATTCCCGGTCTGGGATCTCTCAATCGTTCTGGAGGCATTATCCAAGGAACCCTTTTTTCCAACACAGAGCATATCCCTCTGGGATCTAACGCTGAAAGTTTCATTTTTAATAGCCATAACATCGGCGAAGCGAGCGTCAGAGATGCAAGCTCTAATGGTTAGCGAACCATATTTGGTTGTTCTTCCAGACAGGCTAGTCCTAAGACCTTCGGATCGATTCATCCCCAAGGTATCCTCATCTTTCCATTTTAACCAGGAGATTAATCTTCCAGCACTCAGCACGGATCAGGGAGATCCCCATCCATTAGATGTTAAAGGTACCATCATGGAGTATCTCTCGGCAACAAAATCTATCAGAAAGTCGGAGAGCCTCCTAATTATCCCACATGGTTTCAGGAGAGGTCAAGCGGCATCCTCACGCACCATTGCTTCATGGCTAGTAAAGACCATCAAGAGATCTTACTCACTGAGTAACCATCAAGTACCTGAGGGCTTAAGGGCACATTCCACCAGGGCAGTGGCAACCTCCTGGGCGGCATATTGTAGAGTCTCGGCGGAGACGATTTGCAGAGCGGCTACCTGGTCCTCCAGGAACACCTTTATGTCTCATTACAAGGTGGATTCCGCCTGCTTATCCACGGTGGATTTCGGAAGATCCGTTATCCAGGCCAATTCCTCTATTCTTTGTTAAATAAACTTAGTTTGAATTCCCACCCAGTCTTTGCGAGTTACTCCCCAAAGTGTATGCTGCCATGATGCGACAGGAAAACGGAAAATTGTATACTCACCTTTCCGTAATTTTCCTTTCCTGTCGTATCTTCATGGCAGCATACAATCTCCCACCCGTCTAAGGTGATATATATACGGAGAATACTGGGCAGGGGCCATCTCTACAATTTATAGCTATGTAGTCCTATCAGGTTGTGGGGGCGGAGTCACAACCCAAAGTGTATGCTGCCATGAAGATACGACAGGAAAGGAAAATTACGGAAAGGTGAGTATACAATTTTCCGTTTTCTTGTCTTTCTTCATTTTCAAAACCAAATGAGAGCTGCAAAATACTCACCATGCCTCTCAGCAAATAGCTTGGGGTGTCTACTTTCCAAAATGGGGTCATTTGGGGGGGTTTTGTGCCACCTGGGCATTCCATGGCCTCCGAAACTGTGATAGGCAGTGAAGAGTGAAATCAAAAATTTACACCCTTAGAAATCCTGAAGGCGGTGATTGGTTTTCGGGGCCCCGTACGCGGCTAGGCTCCCAAAAAGTCCCACACATGTGGTATCCCCGTACTCAGGAGAAGCAGCTGAATGTATTTTGGGGTGCAATTCCACATAGGCCCATGGCCTGTGTGAGCAATATATCATTTAGTGACAACTTTTTGCAAATGTTTTTTTTTTTTTTTGTCATTATTCAATCACTTGGGACAAAAAAAATAAATATTCAATGGGTTCAACATGCCTCTCAGCAATTTCCTTGGGGTGTCTACTTTCGAAAATGGGGTCATTTGGGGGGGTTTTGTACTGCCCTGCCATTTTAGCACCTCAAGAAATGACATAGGCAGTCATAAACTAAAAGCTGTGTAAATTCCAGAAAATGTACCCTAGTTTGTAGACGCTATAACTTTTGCGCAAACCAATAAATATATGCTTATTGACATTTTTTTTACCAAAGACATGTGGCCGAATACATTTTGGCCTAAATGTATGACTAAAATTTAGTTTATTGGATTTTTTTTATAACAAAAAGTAGAAAATATCATTTTTTTTCAAAATTTTCGGTCTTTTTGCGTTTATAGCGCAAAAAATAAAAACTGCAGAGGTGATCAAATACCATCAAAAGAAAGCTCTATTTGTGGGAAGAAAAGGACGCAAATTTCGTTTGGGTACAGCATTGCATGACCGCACAATTAGCAGTTAAAGCGACGCAGTGCCAAATTGGAAAAAGACCTCTGGTCCTTAGGCAGCATAAGGGTCCGGGGCTCAAGTGGTTAAAGAAGATCCTGTTCCTTTAAAGCCTGTTATAGAGCACAGTGCTTGTGCTGAGTATGAAATAGCTGGCTGATCCTACCAGTTTCTACCCTCCCCCCCTCTGCGCCAACTCCCATGTATCAGGGCTGCAGAGTCCTGACAGAGGCTTCTTACCACGTGATCATCGCGTGAACCTGGAAGTGCCGGTAAACGGCAATCCTTGGTTTGCGCTGACAGGGAGAGCCAATCGGCAGCTCTCACTGTTGGGGGGGGGGGGGTCTGTGCTGATAATCAGCACATTGATTATCAGTGCAGCCCCCATGAGAGGTGCCCATCAGATGTGCCAATCAGTGCCCTACAGCTGGCAGCAGTGCCCCCTCAAAGTCTCTCAGAGCCCACCACAGTGCCAATCAGAGCTCACCACAGTGCCCAGCAGTACCACCTGTCAGTACATCATCATCAGTGCTGCCCATCAATGCCATTTATCAGTGCCCATCAGTGCTGCATATCAGTGCCTCATCAATGCCAACTTATCAGTGCCCATCAGTGCTGCCTCATAAGTGCCCGTCAATGAAGGAGAAAACAAAATGTTATGACAAACTAAAAAAAAACTTTTTTTGTTCAAAAATTGGGGTCTTTTTTAGTTTGTTTATCAAAAAATAACCCCCCCCCCAGAGGTGATGAAATACCAGCAAAAGAAAGCTCTATTTGTGGGAAGAAAATGATAAAAATGTAGTTTGGGTACAGTGTTGTATAACCGTGTAATTGTCATTCAAAGTGGGACAGCGCTGAAAGCTGAACATTGTCCTGGGCAGGAAGGGGGGGAAGTGCCCGGTATTGGGGGGGGGGCAGGAAGGGGGGGAAGTGCCCGGTATTGGGGGGGGGCAGGAAGGGGGGGGAGTGCCCGGTATTGGGGGGGGGGCAGGAAGGGGGGGAAGTGCCGGTATTGAAGTGGTGAATCTTCAACTGCCATAATGCTGCACATGTGATCCGTTATGACAGCAGCCATTGGATGGTTTGACAGTTTGGTTGAGAGCACAACCAATGTGACATTTAGCATCCCCGGCATGCCAGAAATAGAAATGTTTTTTGAAACTGTTAAATCGATGGGATTCCTTCCTCTTTAATACAAATAGAAACCATTTTATTTATAAATAACGCACAGGCACGAGGATGCAGATGTTATATATAACATTTTAACCATAACCAAAACTCAAATATCAGTCCCCCCCCCCCGGTGGTCTTTGACGGCACTTCCCCAACATAACTCAGTTCCACTTCTACACTGTGGGCCTTTTACCGTATTAGGCCTAGGGCCGTGATAACACCAGCCCAAAGACAACTCGTTACCAGCCATGTCACCATTACCATCTTCAGCTAACCCGTGTTAACTGTACACACCAAGGGGGCCCATACCCACTGGGTCCCCCCACACTTCCATCTCATGGGTTACTTACCACCATCAAAGACCACCACCACCGCCACCGCTAACAAGGGTGACCCCCTTACCCTTGGGAGCCCCTTCACACTCTCAGTGCCCTCTGAATCCCCTCCTCCAACCCCAGGGACCAGAGATCAATTCCTACCTCGGACAGGTGAACACCGTCCCCTCGCAGGTGAAGCCCAACATCCTTCTCCAACTCCCAGTGGCGGACCACAAAACCTCCGTTCTGAATCACGAATTGGCCCACCCACTTGTTTACCTTAATACGGGCCTTGTTTAAGCGGTCCACAGACCTTGCCAACCTCCAAGTTGTCCAGGCCACAATATCGGGCCAAATGATCAACTTCTCAGAGAAGGAAGTTCTCAAGCGTAAGAAATCAATCTTAACATCCTTGATGGAGCTCCCGGATGGGACGACCCCCCCAGGTCGTTACCACCGACGTGAAGCACCAACACATCAGGCGGTCTGTCCAGGCATGCAAAATGCTGCACCTCAGGCAGTACCCAAGCCCACTGCATTCCTGGCCTACCTATCCAGCAGATACATGCCTCAGCCCTGGAAATCCCCAATTGCCTCCCATTAGGTCTCATGTCTGCCCGCCTTGCCCCCCAAAACACATAAGAGTGGCCCAATATCCAGACGAGACCCCTCTGGATTCCATCTGAAAAAGAGGAAGAAAAAAACACAGATAACATAACAGCTAACCACCCCACCCCGCAACCTTTGGGCAACCACCTTAATCACCAATCCTCCCTTTCCAGTTCAATCAGTGGGCCGCTCTCTACTCGACCACCAAGTGTGGCCGAACGTAAGTACGAAATCTCTGTGACTCCCAACGGCCAATCCGCTTAACAGCATCTTCGTCCAACCCACATCGAGCAGCCTCTGTGGCCGCTCCAATGCAGAAAGGAGTGCGAAGCATACTGCGTGCAATCCAGACCCGCAGCCTTCAAGCATTTTATGAAAAGTGCCACGAACTGAAATTTGGACAAAGGTGATCCATCATTGTGGATTAATAACACCCCATCCACTACCGGGCGAACTCCCAGAAAGTCTCTCACCGCTCTCACTGGGCACACCGGAGAGTCCGGCAACTGATATAGCCGCACCTTCACCCCCTTGCCACCCTGGTCCATCTTGGACCGTCTCAACCCCCATGAACGGCACATCCTGTGCTCTCAAACCCCCCTGAACCCTCCTAGAAGGGCTAACCAGCTTGCTCTTTCGGAAAGCACCAAAAAAAGGCCAGCGAAAACGCTGCCCGACATAAGGACACCCTGTACGCCAACGTGCATACTGTACCCAACTGATCCGATAACACTCGCAGGTTGCCAAAAGTCACTGGCCTCCTAACATCCCTACATTTTTGTGACCGACGGTAGCCTTTCATTGCTTGTCGAACACAAATATCCTTTGTATAATCCACCCCACCCTGTAACTTGAACAAAAATGCCAGACCTGCGAGCTTACGGTCCATCGCTGAAACGGACACCCCTTGCTCCAGATTCCTGGAAACAAAATAGATGACTAGCAACCTTACCTCAGCAGCTACCGGGTCCACTCCAACCTGCCTTACCAGTGCCCACCATTCGTTCCAGACCTTCACGTAAGCCCCCCACGTAGACCCACTCACCGATCCCCTTATCCATCTTCCAAGGGCTCCAAAGCGATCGACCACAGCCATCGGGGACACTGAACACCCTGCCGTTCCGCTGTCGGAGCCAAATCCCGAAAATTTGTCCCACTGGAAACGTGAAAAGGCGTCAGCCAACGTGTTATCCACCCCCCCCGGGAGATTCACTGCATAGTATTACAAAAGGATATTGAGCTGTAGGCAACGCAGCACCAAGTGCCGCAGCAGGAGGCAGGAGACAAATGCGGCCGATCACTGGCCTGAAGATCAAACCTACCAAGCGTATCCTCAAAACTCACCGCATCTATCAGAACAAAGACATAACGGCCACCAGCAAAAGCTTTCTCTCCTGTGTTACCAAAATCCTTGACATTTTACAGTCAGCGCTAGAGGTTGGTCTGGCATACAAATCCTTTTAAGGTACAGATCTCTATCTTATCATTTCACAGCCTGCAGATGGGTACAAAAGCCAGTGACCAGATGCTTCTTCCAGATGACAATCCATATGACCTTGACGCAAATCCTGGTTCCCTCTGTGGGACTTATCCCGCGTACACACGAGCGGAATGTCCGACAGAAAAAGTCAGATGGAAGCTGTTCATCGTCTGTTCCGATCGTGTGTTAGCCTCATCGGACTTTTTATTTCGAAAAATTCTGACGGACCTAGAAATGGAATATGTTCTAAATATTTTTCCAACGGAACCAAATCTGGAAAACCGATCGTCTATATGCTGTTCCAACGGACCAAAAACAACGCATGCTCTGAAGCAAGAACGAGACGGAAGCTATTGGCGCACTGGCTATTGAACTCCCTTTTCCTAGTCCCGTCGTACGCGTAGTACCTCACCTCGTTCTGGACGGTCGGACTTTGGTGTGACCGTGTGTAGGCAAGACAAGCTTGAGCGGAATTCCTTCGGAACCTCCGTCGGAAAAACCTTCAGAGTTTATTCCGACGGCAAAACCGGTCGTGTGTACAGGGCATTAGGCTTGGATCTGGGAGCACCCTTTTGGTCCAATAGGTTTCATTTCCATTGAAGTACCTCACCTCGTTCTGGACGGTCGGACTTTGGTGTGACCATGTGTAGGCAAGACAAGCTTGAGCGGAATTCCTTCGGAACCTCCGTCGGAAAAACCTTCAGAGTTTATTCCGACGGCAAAACCGGTCGTGTGTACAGGGCATTAGGCTTGGATCTGGGAGCACCCTTTTGGTCCAATAGGTTTCATTTCCATTGAAGTACCTCACCTCGTTCTGGACGGTCGGACTTTGGTGTGACCGTGTGTAAGCAACACAGCTTGAGCGGAATTCTGTGTACAGGGCATTAGGCTTGGATCTGAGAGCACCGTTTTTGCTCCAATAGGTTTCATTTCCATTGAAGTACCTCACGGTAAAACTAGTTCTGACAGCAACTACTTCAGACAGATATTGAAGATTGCAACACTTTCCAGCAAGGGCCCTTTGGTGGCTTTTTCTTTTTCCTTTTTACCAGAGATAGGGATACCACATCGATCTCCACAGTTTAATTTTAAAGTGGTATCCAATTTCAGAGAGGCACTGAGTGCACAGCAGGAAGACTTCAGTTTCTTACGTATGGTCGAGTTACTTACAGTGTACTAGGTCAAAAGAGGAAAGTGTACAATCTTTTCATTTAGCCATCAGGCCCTCAAGAGTCCTCCAGTCTTGGGTTACCAGGGTGATTAGATTGGCATGCAGGAAGTACGCTTTTCTGCTCTGAAACAATTGCAAGCCTATTTGGCTAGAGGGGTGGCAGCCTTTTGGGGCAGTTATGCCAGGATTGCTTGGAAGATATAGGTAAGGGCCAGCTTGAAGGTCTGGTGTGGTCTTCATTCAACCTTACAAACTAAATATGTGGCCAGCAAGTTGGGGACAAGAGAGATCAATTCTTTCTGGCTTTAGCAGCTTTTCTTTGATTGTCGGTATCTCTTTTCATTTGTTCTCTCCCACCCTATATTGGCTTTGGTATATCCCGTTATGTGCCGACGGGAGGATGGGCCAGGAAAGTGGAAAATTGTTATCACTTACCGTAATTTTCCTTTCCTGGCCCATCCTCACGTCAGCACAGGACTCCCTCCATAGTGGCCGGACGCAGGCTAAGTTATCGAACATCTTAGTTATCTTTTATATTCAGCTTGGAACATGTGGTCATTGGGGGGCTCCAAAGGAGGTGTTAACCCGTTATGTGCCGACGTGAGGATGGGCCAGGAAAGGAAAATTACGGTAAGTGATAACAATTTTCTATTATGTGTTGACATATCCGGATTTAATCCTTTTTTATCTCTTTTTTTTTTTTCTCCACCAGCCAACCACAGAACTGAAAATCACAGCGGCTCCCCTGCACCCCCGCCCCAATACTAATAAGAAGCCCGGACACCCGGCCCAAGAAAGGTAAGAAACCCACCTCTGATCATCATTTGTGTTTACCTAGAGAGAAGGGAAAAGACGAGTTCCCACTGCTGATCCCGGAAGCATGGCTGCTCCACCTGCGGGGCCCTTCGGCTGTTGCGGAACTACAAGCCCCATCATGCCTCAGCCAACGGGAGTCATGCTTGTAACTGTCAGCCCTGCAATGCCTCATGGGACAGGCTGCCAATGCGTTTAAAGTGATACTAAGGCTCCGTTCACATGAGCGCGCCTCCAAAAATCGCACGATTTCCAGTACTACTTTGGAGCACGACTTTGACCCCCCCCCCCGACTTTACATTCTATGGATCCAAGTCACATCAGAGTAGGCACCAATTCAAAGTCGCCGCGACTTTAAGTCACACAGATTTGAACGGGTCCCATTGGAAAAGAATGAGGTGCGATTTATCGTGTAACTTTGGAAAAAATCGCACAAGTGTGAATGGAGCCTTAAGGTTCTGATTTTTTTTTCTTTTAATAACAAACATGTCTTACTTACCTGCTGTGCAGTTGTTTTGCACAAAGCAGCCCCAATCCTCTTCTTGGGGGAAGAGAAAGTGGGACTTTAAGGGGAAAATAAATGATAAACATTAACTTATAAAAATACAAAGTTTATACATTAAAAACATTAGGTGCAAAACATCACCAGGGTTATCCATAAAACAGTACCAGGGCTCATATAGAGCTGGCAAGTGGCGTGATAATTTCTTCTCGTTATATCCAACGCGTTTCGGGAGTAGAGAATTTATTCCTTCTTCAACAGACATTTGACAGAGAAGCATTCTGTGCGTGAAGGTAAAAAAAACCTTCTGTGTGCAGCTTCCTCCTCCGCTCCCCTAATACTTACCTGAGCCTCATCGCGATCCAGCGATGTTAGATATATATAGTTACATAGTAGGTGAGGTTGAAAAAAGACACAAGTCTCCATCAAGTCCAACCTATGTGTGTGATTATGTGTCAGTATTACATTGTATATCCCTGTATATTGCGGTCATTCAGGTGATTATCTAATAGTTTCTTGAAACTATCGATGCTCCCCGCTGAGACCACCGCCTGTGGAAGGGAATTCCACATCCTCTTACAGTAAGGAACCCTCTACGTAGTTTAAGGTTAAACCTCTTTTCTTCTAATTTTAGTGAGTGGCCACAAGTCTTGTTAAATTCCCTTCTGCGAAAAAGTTTTCTCCCTATTGTGGGGTCACCAGTCCGGTATTTATATATTGTGGGGTCACCGGTTTGGTATTTGTATATTGAAATCATATCCACTCTCAAGCGTCTCTTCTCCAGAGAGAATAAGTTCAGTGCTCACAACCTTTCCTCATAACTAAGATCTTCCAGACCCTTTATTAGCTTTGTTGCCCTTCTTTGTACTCGCTCCATTTCCAGTACATCCCTCCTGAGGACTGGTGCCCAGAACTGGACAGCATACTCCAGGTGCGGCTGGACCAGAGTCTTGTAGAGCGGGAGAATTATCATTTTATCTTTGGAGTTGATCCCCCTTTTTAATGCCAATATTCTGTTTGCTTTGTTAGCAGCAGCTTGGCATTGCATGTCATTGCTGAGCCTATCATCTACTAGGACCCCCAGGTCCTTTTCCATCCTAGATCCCCCCAGAGGTTCTCCCCCCAGTGTATAGATTGCATTCAGATTTTTGCCACTCAAATGCATTATTTTACATTTTTCTACATTGAACCTCATTTGCCATGTAGTTGCCCCTCCCCCATTCATTTGTTCAAATCTTTTAGCAAGATTTCCACATCCTGCAGAGAAGTTATTGACCTGCTTAGCTTAGTATTGTCTGCAAATACAGAGATTGAACTGTTTATCCCATCCTCCAGATCGTTTATGAACAAATTAAATAGGATTGGTCCCAGCACAGAACCCTGGGGGACCCCACTACCCACCCCTGACCATTCTGAGTACCCCCCATTTATCACCACCCTCTGAACTCGCCCTTGTAGCCAGTTTTCAATCCATGTACTCACCCTATGGTCCATGCCAACGGACCTTATTTTGTACAGTAAACGTTTATGGGGAACTGTGTCAAATGCTTTTGCAAAATCCAGATACACCACGTCTACGGGCCTTCCTTTATCTAGATGGCAACTCACCTCCTCATAGAAGGTTAGTAGATTGGTTTGGCAAGAACGATTCTTCATGAATCCATGCCGATTACTGCTAATGATATCATTCTTATTACTAAAATCTTGTATATAGTCCCTTATCATCCCCTCCAAGAGTTTACATACTATTGATGTTAGGCTAACTGGTCTGTAATTCCCAGGGATGTATTTTGGGCCCTTTTTAAATATTGGTGCTACATTGGCTTTTCTCCAATCAGCTGGTACCATTCCAGTCAGTAGACGGTCAGTAAAAATTAGGAACAATCGCCTGGCAATTACTTTACTGAGTTCCAGTCCCGGTGCATCCATAAAAGGCGCAGGAGCGCCGTTCCCCCTCTCCTGCACCGCACTAATAACCATAGATTCATGCATTACATGAATCTATCTATGGTCACTGCTGACACCCCCTATTCAGGTGCCTGGCCCATTTTCGGGCACCGGGCATCTGAATTACACTGATGGGGTGTTTTTTGGACACACCTGATTAGAGCCATAGGCTCTAATAGGTGCCCAAAAATGTAAACAGCGGGCGCAATGCTGTGCGTTCTCTGTTCACTCAGCTGTGTGTTAGCAAAGCGAAGGAATTCGCTTGCTAACACTGAATCCGCCTCTCAGCCAATCAGGTGGCCGGGTCTGTTACCGGTCACCTGATTGGTTGAAACGTCAGGCGCTGTGATTAGACACCTGGGAGAGGACAGAAGAAGACGTGGAGGATGTTCAGGAGACCGCCGCTGACCCGCTCCGAGACAGGTAAGTTCCGGGCAGCATCTGATGGGGCACACTGGCGGCATCTGATGGGGCACAATAGTGGCAAATGATGGCCACACTGGCAAAAATTGATGGGCACATTGTCAGCAATTGATGGGCACAGTGGCTGCGTTTGATGGGCACAGTGGCAGCGTTTGATGGGCACAGTGGCAGCGTTTGATGGGCACAGTGGCTGCGTTTGATGGGCACAGTGGCTGCGTTTGATGGGCACAGTGGCTGCGTTTGATGGCACAGTAGCTGCAATTGATGTTTTGTTTGTTTTTTCAGTTTGTTTGCACCCCCCAAAAATTTTGAGCACCAGCCACCAATGCTGAGTTCCCTAAGTACCCTCGGATGCAAACCATCTGGTCCCGGTGATTTATTAATGTTAAGTTTCTCAAGTCTAATTTTAATTCTGTCCTCTGTTAACCATGGAGGTGCTTCCTGTGATGTGTCCTGAGGATAAACACTGCAGTTTTGGTTACTGAAGATGATGTGCACGAGAGCAGCAGCTCTCCTGGGACTTTCCCACCTCATTGGCTCCTGCTGCTGTCAATCACATCCAGTAAAGAGAGAGCAGGGGGGTGGGGCTGAGCCATGCTCTGTGTGTCTTACAGATAGCCAGAGGTGGCTCGGGAGTGAGCATGCACAGGTGCCCCCAGAACAAGCGACTTCCTCAGGGGGGGGCACTCAGCAGAGGGGAGGGACCAGGAACACCGGTGGGAGGCCCAAGAAGAGGAGGATTAAAGACAATAAACCACCATGACCAGGGCTCATATAGAGTAAGTGGCGTGATAATTTCTTCTCCATATGACTGACGCGTTTCAAGGTAGAGAATTTATCCCTTCTTCAGGGACATTTGACAGAGAAGATCAAGAATTAAATAATAAAGGTAAAAAAAAAAAAACTTCACGTGACTTCATCAGAGGGTTATCCTCTGATGAAGTCACATGACGTGACGATACGCGTCAGGATTGGAGCACGGGATACTGTCACAGACTGACGGCAGGAGACGAGCTCGGCGCTCGTGGATGATCTTAACCGCAGCCTATTGCTAAATGTAAGTTTATCACGTTGTTTTTAAACCTAATAAAATTTACTTTTATACGGGATTACGCTATGTGCACTTTCTCCCTACACTCCACATATACTTACCCCACTTGACGAGCATTGAGGAACAGGGACGGATTGAAGACACCCATTGAGGCATACGAACTCGGCGTTCGTGGATTGATGCCCACACTCATTTTTTAAAAAGTGAGTGCACCCTCCTTCTGTGTCTTGCCTCCCTTCCACTCTGGTCGTCACAAAGTTACACTATATATTGTCTGTTTATGTCTTTTTATATACCATCCTGCATATCCACCATCGGAATCGCCTGAATAACTGGATGAGATATCTATGCCTGCCAGTGGTTTGCATTTAAACACAAGCTGTATACCTTCCAGCAGTAAGGTGAGCTGCTTGCGAACACAGAGGTGTCCCCACTGAAGATTTCCCCCCCTGTGTTTTGGAACTGTTTATAATTTGGGAATTTTGTACTATTTGATGGTGGGACTGTCATCTATTCATCCATTTGGATTTGTCACTATCAGCTTGCTGAGTTGTCACCTATGTGCTAGTTTGATACTAGCCCTCATGCACTTGGACTATTTTTTGAGATATTATTTTATTAATATTTTTTTGAGTGGTTTATCATTGCTATTTACACTTATTTTGCCACTTATTTTAATCATTTATTTATGTTAGCACCTTTGTTTTTTCAGTGTATTTGTATTTAGTGCTTGTGTGGCCGCACTTATTTTTGCTCACCTCTCTATGCATCTTACTTAGCCACTTCCACTTCCCTTTTCCCTCTTGTCGCAGCGCAACTACCACTCACTTTTACTTATGCAATTTTGTCTGTTTGGATCAGTCACATAGGTGTTGCAGCAGTGTCCCTTAGCATAGGTCTGTCTGACAGCGCAGGAGTTCTTTTATTTCTCATCTCACAAAAGTAAGTACACCCCTCAGTGACATTTGTGTAAATCTTTTCTTCTATCTTTTCATGTGACAACACTGAAGAAATGACACTTGTCTACAATGTAAAGTAGTGAGTGTACAGCTTGTATAACAGTGTAAATTTGCTGTCCCCTCAAAATAACTCAACACACAGCCATTAATGTCTAAACTGCTGGCAACAAAAGTCAGTACACCCCTAAGTGAAAATCTCCAAATTGGGGCCCAAAGTGTCAATATTTTGTGTGGCCTCCATTATTTTCCAGCACTGCCTTAACCCTCTTGGGCATGGAGGTCACCAGATCTTCACAGGTTGTCACTGGAGTCCTCTTCCCCTCCTCCATGATGACATCACAGAGCTGGTGGATGTTAGAGACCTTGCGCTCCTCCACCTTCCATTTGAGGATGTCCCACAGATGATCAATAGGGTTTAGGTCTGGAGACATGCTTGGCCAGTCCATCACCTTTACCCTCAGCTTCTTTAGCAAGGCATTGGTGGTCTTGGAGGTGTGTTTGGGGTGGTTATCATGTTGGAATACTGCCCTGCGGTCCAGTCTCTGAAGGGAGGGGATCATGCTCTGCTTCAGTATGTCACAGTACATGTTGGCATTCATGGTTCCCTCAATGAATGCCAACAATGATCAATTATTACATGAGATCTCTCCATAAAGAGGACCTGTCACCCCTTATTTCTATTACATGATCTCTCCATAAAGAGGACCTGTCACCCCTTATTTCTATTACAAGAGATCTCTCCATAAAGAGGACCTGTCATCTCTTATTTCTATTACATGATCTCTCCATAAAGAGGACCTGTCACCCCTTATTTCTATTACATGATCTCCCCATAAAGAGGACCTGTCACCCCTTATTTCTATTACATGATCTCTCCATAAAGAGGACCTGTCACCCCTTATTTCTATTACATGAGATCTCCATAAAGAGGACCTGTCATCTCTTATTTCTATTACATGATCTCTCCATAAAGAGGACCTGCCATCTATTATTTTTTTATTATAAGGGATGTTTACATTCCTTGTAATAGGAATAAAACTGATTAAAGAAAAAAAAAATCAAAAGGGACAGTGTAAAAATAAAATATATAAGAAATACAATAAAGAATATAAAATAATTTGATATAAAAATAAAGACATTAAAAAAAATGTAAGCGCCTCCATGCTCGTGTGCAGAAATTAACGCATAAAAGCGATGAAAAAAAAATAAAGGAACAGTGAAAAAATAAAGAGTAAAATAAATAAGAAAAAAAATTAAATTAAAGGCCCCATCCCAGAAGTGACCGCATACGGCGCTCACACCACACATGTGAGGTATCACCGCGATCGTTAGAGCGAGAGCGATAATTCTAGCACTAGACCTCCTCTGTAACTCCAAACTGGTATCCTGTAAAAAATGTAGTGGAGATTTTTTTAAGTACCGTAGTTATAAAGAGTGACATGTTAGGTATCCATTTACTCGGTTTAACGACATCTATTATATTTTGTCAAAAAAATCGGGTTACATATTGTGTTTGTGTGCAATAAAATTCATTAAGGTGTTGTTTTCCCCCCAAAAAATATAAAAATAAAACGCTGCGCAAATAACGTGTGACATTAAAAATAAAAATCACAATTTTTTTTATTTAAAAATCGCCATTTTATTCTCTAGGGTCTCTGCTAAAAAATATATATATATTTAGGGGTTCTGAGTAATTTTCTAGCAAAAAATAGTGATGTTTACAAAAAGTGTTAGTAAAGGCCTGGGGGGAGGGGGGATCTATTTCTAGGAGTCCATTGGGGGACGCAGGTGTTCACAAACAGGTAGGTTATGCTGACCACCCATCCATAATGGGGGGGTTCTTTGTCTGTATTGCCCAGCATCACCCAGACATATCCTTCCTTTTTATTTTGTAGTTGATGATGACAGTCTGGTCTCTCTGCTGGCAGCACAGACAGTTTTTATTGTCAGATCCATCCAGGAACGGTAACCCCCTAGTGGTCACAGCACTCCTTTTCTTTCAGTCCTTTGAGAAGGACGCAGGTTCCCCCCTCCCCCCCCCCGAGATTTTGACCACCTAACCTTCCCGGCCCTTTTCTGGCACTTTTTGTTTACATATAAACAGTTTTGAGGGTTTTTTTTGCAACAAAATTTTCTTTTTAAAGACTCTTCTAATTAGTCAGTTACATAGTTAGCCCATTTAAAAAAAAAAGACACAAATCCATCCAGTCCAACCAATAAAAGTGACACTGGAGGCTCACACACACACACTATGAGAAAATCGTATGATCGTTCCTCAGAGGGAAATGTTCATCTGATTCTCTTATGGTGTGCGAGACGTAAATATCACTAGAAGAATGAAATGTCGATGAATTGTCAGAATAAATACATACAAAATAAAAACACAAAATAACAAAAAGAAAAATACTAATGTGTATTGGGGGGGGGGGGTGTATACATTATGGGGGGAGGGGTGTATACGGAGTAATATTGTATATATGGGGAGGTGTATATTGGGGTGATCAGTGGGGTGTGTGCGTATATATTATGAAGGGTGTAGGGCACAGAGACAGGCAGAGCGTGGGGCGCAGGGCACAGAGACAGGCAGAGCGTGGGGTGCAGGGCACAGAGACAGGCAGAGCGTGGGGCGCAGGGCACAGAGACAGGCAGAGCGTGGGGCGAGAGGGCACAGAGACAGGCAGAGCGTGGGGCGAGAGGGCACAGAGACAGGCAGAGCGTGGGGCGAGAGGGCACAGAGACAGGCAGAGCGTGGAAAGCAAGGGAACAGAGACAGGCAGAGCGTGGAGCGCAGGGTACAGAGACAGGCAGAGCGTGGAGCGCAGGGTACAGAGACAGGCAGAACGTGGAGCGCAGGGTACAGAGACAGGCAGAACGTGGAGCGCAGGGTACAGAGACAGGCAGAACGTGGAGCGCAGGGTACAGAGACAGGCAGAACGTGGAGCGCAGGGTACAGAGACAGGCAGAACGTGGAGGGCAGGGTACAGAGACAGGCAGAACGTGGAGCGCAGGGTACAGAGACAGGCAGAACGTGGAGCGCAGGGTACAGAGACAGGCAGAACGTGGAGCGCAGGGTACAGAGACAGGCAGAGCGTGGAGCGCAGGGTACAGAGACAGGCAGAGCGTGGGGCGCAGGGTACAGAGACAGGCAGAGCGTGGGGCGCAGGGTACAGAGACAGGCAGAGCGTGGGGCGCAGGGTACAGAGACAGGCAGAGCGTGGAGCGCAGGGTACAGAGACAGGCAGAGCGTGGAGCGCAGGGTACAGAGACAGGCAGAGCGTGGAGCGCAGGGTACAGAGACAGGCAGAGCGTGGGGCGCAGGGTACAGAGACAGGCAGAGCGTGGGGCGCAGGGTACAGAGACAGGCAGAGCGTGGGGCGCAGGGTACAGAGACAGGCAGAGCGTGGGGCGCAGGGTACAGAGACAGGCAGAGCGTGGGGCGCAGGGTACAGAGACAGGCAGAGCGTGGGGCGCAGAGTACAGAGACAGGCAGAGCGTGGGGCGCAGAGTACAGAGACAGGCAGAGCGTGGGGCGCAGAGTACAGAGACAGGCAGAGCGTGGGGCGCAGAGTACAGAGACAGGCAGAGCGTGGGGCGCAGAGTACAGAGACAGGCAGAGCGTGGGGCGCAGGGCACAGAGACAGGCAGAGCGTGGAGCGCAGGGCACAGAGACAGGCAGAGCGTGGGGCGCAGGGCACAGAGACAGGCAGAGCGTGGGGCGCAGGGCACAGAGACAGGCAGAGCGTGGGGCGCAGGGCACAGAGACAGGCAGAGCGTGGGGCGCAGGGCACAGAGACAGGCAGAGCGTGGGGCGCAGGGCACAGAGACAGGCAGAGCGTGGGGCGCAGGGCACAGAGACAGGCAGAGCGTGGGGCGCAGGGCACAGAGACAGGCAGAGCGTGGGGTGCAGAGTACAGAGACAGGCAGAGCGTGGAGTGCAGGGCACAGAGACAGGCAGAGCGTGGAGTGCAGGGCACAGAGACAGGCAGAGCGTGGGGTACAGAGACAGGCAGAGCATGGGGTGCAGAGTACAGAGACAGGCAGAGCATGAGGTGCATAGTACAGAAACAGGCAGAGCGTGGGGTGCAGGGCACAGAGACAGGCAGAGCGTGGGGCGCAGGGCACAGAGACAGGCAGAGCGTGGGATGCAGAGTACAGAGACAGGCAGAGCCTGGGGTGCAGAGTACAGAGACAGGCAGAGCGTGGGGTGCAGGGCACAGAGACAGGCAGAGCGTGGGGCGCAGAGCACAGAGACAGGCAGAGCGTGGGATGCAGAGTACAGAGACTTGATGCTGAATCGCAGTAAAGAGCAAAGAGTGTGGCACTTCACCCAGCAGATGACATCAGTCCCTCAGCATTGTCTCAGAATTGTGAAGACGTTGTACATGGGATGAGACATCTGGTGGCAACAACATAAGAAAATATATAGAACTTTATTTGGGAGTTTGAAATACAAAGTGAAGTGTCCCCGTATATCACTGAGACACAACCAACAGTGACAGCGCCCCCCCCATGAGACCAGTCTCTGCCCCCTGTGTGCACACCGGATGACCTTCCAGCAGAATCTCATCATTTTCTCTGTAGAACATGGAAGATGTTTTGGTGAGGACACGGCGAACGCCCATCACTCCTCTCCATGGTCCTGAGGACGGTTCTTCTCTTCCATCTCAGATCTCCATCACATCACTCGGCAATCTCTTCCTCAACGTCCTCCGATGACGCCACCTCAAACTCCACATCACTGTCCCCGCCCTCCACATCACTGTCCCCGCCCTCCGCCGACCTCTTCATCCCTCGCTGCCGGGAGAGGCACACCGCAAACTTCATGTTGTATCGGTTCCAGTCACAACTAAGGAGAAACCGAGAGAGAAAGTTATTCCCCCCCCAATAGTTCTGATATACACTACAAGCAGGGATAGAAAGGGGACAGGTGAGTGAGGGGTAGGTGCACTCAGGTAGGGTATTGGGGAGAGCCCTGGGGTATAGTAGTGAGGACGGGGGAGGGGCAGATACTCAGGGTGGGTAGGCACTCGGGTACAAGGGTAATGGGGGTGGGGGGGGGAGAAACACCGGTACTCACAGCTTGGAGATGTCATTGAAGTGAGTTTGGATGCTCTTCCATAGAGAGTGAATGGCGGGTAATAAGGAAACCGACCTGCAGGAAGAAAACTTCATGGTAAGTCATATTGTGGTGATCAGAACATGTGTAGTACCCACCCCATCACCAAGTACCCACCCCATCACCAAGTACCCACCCCATCACCAAGATGGGCACAACCAAAGAGACATATGTAGCAGTACCCCTACTACACCCCGGATGACGAAAGGCCGTACCCCCGCTACACCCAGGACGACCCAAGCCGTACCCCGCTACACCCAGGACGACCCAAGCCGTACCCCCGCTACACCCAGGACGACCCAGGCCGTACCCCCGCTACACCCAGGACGACCCAGGCCGTACCCCCGCTACACCCAGGATGACCCAGGCCGTACCCCCGCTACACCCAGGACGACCCAGGCCGTACCCCCGCTACACCCAGGACGACGCAAGCTGTACCCCCGCTACACCCAGGACGACGCAAGCTGTACCCCCGCTACACCCAGGACCATGCAGGCCGTACCCCCACTACACCCAGGACGACGCAAGCTGTACCCCTTGACACCCAGGGCGACGCAGGCCGTACCCCCACTACACCCAGGACGACGCAAGCCGTACCCCCACTACACCCAGGAGGACACAGGCCGTACCCCCACTACACCCAGGGTGACCCAGGCCGTACCCCCACTACACCCAGGGTGACCCAGGCCGTACCCCCACTACACCCAGGCTGTACCTCCACTACACCCAGGACGACCCAGGCCGTACCCCCACTACACCCAGGACGACCCAGGCCGTACCCCCACTACACCCAGGACGACCCAGGCCGTACCCCCACTACACCCAGGACGACCCAGGCCGTACCCCCACTACACCCAGGACGACCCAGGCCGTACCCCCACTACACCCAGGACGACCCAGGCCGTACCCCCACTACACCCAGGACGACCCAGGCCGTACCCCCACTACACCCAGGACGACCCAGGCCGTACCCCCACTACACCCAGGACGACCCAGGCCGTACCCCCACTACACCCAGGACGACCCAGGCCGTACCCCTACTACACCCAGGCCGTACCCCCCCTGCACCCAGGAGGAGGCAGGCCGTACCCCCCACTACACCCAGGGTGATGCAGTACCCCCACTACACCAAAGATGGCACATGCCATACCACCACACTACACCCAGGATGGCACAGGCCGTACCCCCACTACACCCAGGATGACACATGTACTCAACTTTGCACCCAGGATAAGCACCTCCAATACAGCCAGAAGGACACATGCATTAAGCGCCCACCCCCCCAACCCTTCACCTAGGGGGACACATGTAGTACACTTACCTACACCCACAATAAGTATATTATGTCCATCTGCCACCTCTACATCCAGGAGGACACACGTAGTAAGCACCCCCAACACCCAGCACATATCCCCCTACCTGCACCCAGGAGTAGTATAAGACCCCCACTACTTGCAGGACACATGTAACAAGCCCCCCCAAAACTCAAGGGGAAACAGAGGACTTCATAATGGGGCAGTACTCATCAATACTTCATATATACGATATGTGATATATGGTGTGTATATAAGGGGTCTGGTACAGATCAATCATCTCACCGACTCTTCATCTTCTGTCCGTGCTGCATCAGCAGTTCATGAGCCCAGATCAGATAGAACTGCAGATGCCGCGATCGTTCAATCTGCAATGCCAAGATCGCCAGCAGCCGCTCCACATACAGCTCCGGCAGGGAGGAGCAGAGGACTTTAACTGAGGGAAAAGCAAAGAGTCAATGCGGAAATCTCCAGGTGAGAAAAGGTGTGCCCCCAAACAACAACCTCCCCTCCCCCACCTCCTGTACTCACTGTCCGTGCATGGCACGCTCTCTAGAGTCTCCTGTAGGAGGCGCTCTTCATTCAGCCTCATTGCCATGACCAGAGCCCGAGTCCACTGGGCCGCTCGCAGCGCTTGGCGTATGCTCCCTGCCGTCACCTCTTCATCCAGCTGGAACGGGTCAAACACTGTACTGGAGTCCAGAGAGAAGATGAGGAGACCCTCTGTGGATGTGGCCGCCCAACTGCGCCCTGCAAGAGAGATGAGAGGATGGCGGAATGGGAATGTGTGCATCTGGAGGAGCGATGAAAAGTGGAGCCCCTCCCCCGGTGGTCCCTGGTGCAGAGCTCTCCCCCAAACCCTCCGGTGCTCCTTGTTGCAGAGCACAGACCCCCCCCCCCCCAAATGGTGCTCCCTGGTGCAGAGCTCTCCCCCCACCCTCCTGGTGCTCCTTAGCACAGAGCTCTCCCCCAATCCCTCTGGTACTAATAGGCACAGAGCTCTCCCCCCACCCTCCTTGGCGCAGAGCTCTCCCCCCACCCCCCTGCTGCTCCTTGGCACAGAGCTCTCCCCCAAGCCCCATGGTACTCCTTGGCGCAAAGCCCAATCCCTTGGTGCTCCTTGGCGCAGAGCTCTCCCCCCAACCCCCCTGGTGCTCCTTGGCGCAGAGCTCTCCTCCCAACCCCCCTGGTGCTCCTTGGCGCAGAGCTCTCCCCCCAACCCCCCTGGTGCTCCTTGGCACAGAGCTCTCCCCCCCAAACCCCCTGGTGCAGAGCTCTTCCCCCTAACCCCCCTGGTGCTTCTTGGTGCAGAGCTCTCCCCCCCAAACCCCCTGGTGCAGAGCTCTTCCCCCCAACCCCCCTGGTGCTCCTTGGCGCAGAGCTCTTCCCCCCAACCCCCCTGATGCAGAACTCTTCCTCCCAACCCCCCTGGTGCAGACCTCTTCCTCCCAACCCCCCCGGTGCTCCTTGGCGCAGAGCTCTCCCCCAACCCCCCCTGGTGCTCCTTGGCGCAGAGCTTTCCCCAACCCCCTCGTGCTCCTTGGTGCAGAGCTCTCCCTAACCCCCCTGGTGCTCCTTGGCACAGAGTTCTCCCCCCAACCCCCCTGGTGCTCCTTGGCACATAGTTCTCCCCCCAACCCACCTGGTGCTCCTTGGCACATAGTTCTCCCCCCAACCCACCTGGTGCTCCTTGGCACAGAGTTCTCCCCCCAACCCACATGGTGCTCCTTGGCACATAGTTCTCCCCCCAACCCACCTGGTGCTCCTTGGCACAGATTACTCTCCCCACCCCAGTGCTGTTCGGTCACTGACCTGTCGGAGAGAATCGCAGTGACGTTACGCGGATGTCTGGTTTGAAGCGGCGGGAACTCATATCACCTGGGAAGACAGACGGTCAGTGAGCGGATACTGGAACATCTGAACAGTCGGAAGAAGCCAAACAGGGATAAAAATTCACCTTTACGCACTCCTGGAAGACTCAGGGCAACCCCATCCTCGTCTCCAGCACCTTCATCAATTAGTGCCAGACTACCGAATTCCGTCATCTTACGCCGGTCTAAGAACTCCTGCCAGAAAAGTAAAAAATAAAAAAAGTTTTAATGAGAGAGCTCAGAAGAGGCAGAAGAACTGTAGGGTGGGATGACAGAGCAAGAGGGGGGTGGTGACAGAAAGCAAGGATAAGGCGGGGTAGGCACATGGGACCAATAGGAGTGGCGAGTATGAAGACGGACAGAGAAGACCTCATTACCTCCATGGCGTCCAGAGAATAATTACAGGAGATTTCAAACTTCTTGGCAAGCAGCTGCTCCCTCGTGTGGTAAATGCAGACAAACCGCGATGACCCCCCAGCAAGAAGAGCCTGCCCGTCTGCAGAGTAGCAGAGCGTGGTGAATGCCCTGTGTGACAAGAGGTCAGATGGTAAAGGTGAAAGGTCACGACATCGTCAGGTGACAGGAAGTCGGGGGGGGGGATTCAGGTTTCACTTACTTCCCCTTAGCAGAGTGTTTAGCGGTCACTTTGTCCAACTCCTTTCGGCCCATTTGCAGGTCATGTCTTCCCTCGATGGATCCAGTCTGGGTTCCCTTCTCGGGGTCCCACATGGTGATTTGACCGTCCAGAGAAGCCACCGCCAGTTCCTCTCCGTCCGGTCGGAAAGTGACCGCTAGCGCTGAGGAGGGACACACAAATGTTTAAAGAGGATATAGAGGCTGAAGGCCTTTTACTTTCAGTGTGCAGCTCCCCCTCTGCCCCTGCGTATGCCCCATCTCGATCACAGCGATGTGCATGAGACCCGAGGCTCTCCCACCTGATTGGGCGAGATACAGCAGCGGGAGCCAATGTCAACCACAGCCAGTCAGGAGGGAGCGGGGGCTGAGCCACACTCGCTGTGTCTTATGGACACAGAGAGCCGGTGTTCTGCCGAGAAAGTTCCCCTCCGCGGATAAGGACCCCCCTGTACTGTGCAGGTGCAGCTCTTGCGCAGTACGAGCCGCCAGAAATAGCCGAAGCTGAATAGCTGTAAGTCAGCTGTACATGGCGCCTGTAACAGGGCCCCTCGCGGGCTCGCCTCGCTTCGCTCTGCACTTTTTTATTCTGCCTCTATGTCCACTTGGATGGTGGGGCTTGAACCTGGACTCAGGGCGCAGGTGCCGTGTGCAGCTGACTCAAGGTTTTCAGCTTCGGCTATTTTCGGCGGCTCCGTAGTCGTTCGTACTGCGCAAGCGCTGCGCCGTACAGGGGGGTCCTTATCTGCCGGGGGAACTTTCTCGGCAAGACACCGGCTCAGGAGCGAGCACGCACAAGTGCCCCCCACAGCAAGCGGCTTGCCATGGGGGAACTTGGCAAGGGGGAGGCGCTCAAAGCGACGGCGGGGGACCCGAGAAGAAGAGGATCTGGGCTTCTCTGTGCAAAACCTTGGCACAGAGCAGGCAAGTATAACATGTTTTTTTTTTTTTTTTAACTGATTCATGCCTAAGCCCATTTCTGACATTTGTTGAAATCCGTATTTTTTGATGGAAAATTACTTAGAACCCCCAAACGCACATACATTATATATATATAGACCCTAGAGAATAAAATGGCGATCGTTGCAAACTTTTTAAGTCATACAGTATTTGCGCAGCGGTCTTTTAAATGCAATTTTTAGGGAAAAAGACACAAAAAAAGTCAAGTTAGCCCAATCTTTTTGCATAAAATGTGAAAGATGTTACACCGAGTAAATAGATACCCCAACAGGTCATGTTTTGAAATTGCGCACACTCGTGGAATGGCGACAAACTAATTAAACTCCATAGGTGACTCTTTAAAAAAAAATAAAAAAAAAATAAAATGAACGGTTACCAGTTTAGAGTTACAGAGGAGGTCTAGCGCTAAAATTATTGTTCTCGCTCTGACGATCGCGGTGACACCTCACATGTGTGATTTGAACACCGTTTACATGTGCAACTTATGTATGAGTTTTCTTTGCTGCGCGGGGGGAAAAATTTTATATATATATAAAAAATTTAAATTTTTTTTTTAAACATTTTTATTGCTGTCACAAGGAATGTAAATATCCCATGTGACAGTAAGGCCCCATTCACACCTGAGCGTAACGTTTTCAAGCAGAAAGTCGCGTGATTTTGTATGGGTCAAAGGGTCACCAATGTAAAAAGCTGAAAACCACCTGTAATCTGCCTAAAAAAAAAAAAAAAAAAGTTCCAGAACTTGTTTGGGCTTCAGGCGTTTTGGAGTGAAGATGTGAACTCCATAGAGAATACATTTATTTTTTCTTCAAGCTACAAAACGCTCAGGTGTGAATGGGGCCCAATAGGCGGTGATGACAGGTCCTCTTTATGAAGGAATCGGAAGTCTAAAAGACCCCAAATTCCCTCCTTTACACTTAAAAGTATTCAGATCGCCAAAAATCGTCGCTTCTGAATACTGTAATTTTTTTCTTTTTAAAACTGCGCCATTGGCAGCCATGTAAACCGGAAGTGACGTTGTGGCGTCGTCTCGGGGATGTTACACTCGGAGACCCGATCGGAGCCGAATCCGGCTTTGTACGAGTCTCAGCCTAGGTGGAGGACGCGCCGAATGGTGGCTCGGGGGCTACTGGTGGAACGGGAGGCCCGTGAGGAGTGGCGGAAAGTCTCCCCTTCCGAGTAGCTTTTAGCCACATCGGTCAGTACCACTAAACAGCCAACCGCTGGCTCTAAAAAAGAACGGTACCGGGGTGATGCCCCGGTATAACCCCTTCAAGCTGAGAATGTATATTTGCGTACGGTCGGTGTTAAAGGGGTTAAACATTTTTCCTTTACAATCACTTTAATAGAGCATTGGCCTGATTCCTATTGATTGACAGCGGCCGAAAGGTGAGAGATTGTTAAAAAGTGGCAAAAAAAACTGAGTAGCCCGGAGCGGTCAGTCAATCACCCCCGACAGGGCGACCTACCCGCATCAACTTACCATCCGCATTGAGGCTGAAGGTTTCCGTAGTCCTCCAGCTATCGGTCA
The DNA here is from genome assembly GCF_042186555.1 of Aquarana catesbeiana. Taxonomy (NCBI): domain Eukaryota; kingdom Metazoa; phylum Chordata; class Amphibia; order Anura; family Ranidae; genus Aquarana; species Aquarana catesbeiana. The sequence goes on along the minus strand of NC_133328.1, from coordinate 649,186,399 downwards.
TGTGCCACAGCCTCACAGTTTGGTCCCAGGATGCAGTGGCCAGGACAGACTTCCATGGATTAAAGGCAATGCTGCTGATTGGTCCTTCATGTCCGGCTAACACCTGATAAAAAGAAGGGAGGGAGGGGGTTAGACTGAAGCCAGAGGGAAGACGGGGGGAGGGTTAGACTGATGCCAGAGGGGAGATCGGGGGGGGGGGTTGGTTAGGCTGAAGCCAGAGGGGAGGTCAGGGGGCATAGACTGAAGCCAAAAGGAAGGTTGGGGGAGGGTTAGACTGAAGCCAGAAGGTCGGGGGGATTAGACTGAAGCCAGAGGGAGGTCGGGGGGGGGGGTTAGACTGAAGCCAGAGGGAGGTCGGGGGGGGGGGGTTAGGCTGAAGCCAGAGGGAGGTCGGGGGGGGGGGGGGGATTAGACTGAAGCCAGAGGGAAGACGGGGGGAGGGGGGGTTAGACTGACGCCAGAGGGGAGGTCAAGGGGGGGGTTAGACTGAAGCCAGAGGGGAGGTTGGGGGGGGGGGGGGTTAGACTGAAGCCAGAGGGGAGGTTGGGGGGGGTTAGTCTGAAGCCAGAGGGAAGACGGGGGGAGGGGGGGTTAGACTGACGCCAGAGGGGAGGTCAAGGGGGGGGTTAGACTGAAGCCAGAGGGGAGGTTGGGGGGGGGGGGGTTAGACTGAAGCCAGAGGGAGGTTGGGGGGGGGGGGGTTAGACTGAAGCCAGAGGGAGGTTGGGGGGGGGGGGGGGATTAGATTGAAGCCAGAGGGAGGTTGGGGGGGGGGGGGGGATTAGATTGAAGCCAGAGGGAGGTTGGGGGGGGGGGGGATTAGACTGAAGCCAGAGGGAGGTTGGAGGGATTGGACTGAAGCCAGAGGGAGGTTGGGGGTGGTTAGACTGAAGCCAGAGGGAAGACGGGGGGAGGGGGGGGTTAGACTGACGCCAGAGGGGAGGTTAGACTGAAGCCAGAGGGAGGTTGGGGGGGGGGTTAGACTGAAGCCAGAGGGAGGTTGGGGGGGGGTTAGACTGAAGCCAGAGGGAGGTCGGGGGGTTAGACTGAAGCCAGAGGGAGGTTGGGGGGGGGGTTAGACTGAAGCCAGAGGGAGGTCGGGGGGTTAGACTGAAGCCAGGAGGGAGGTTGGGGGGGGGGGGGTGTTAGACTGAAGCCAGAGGGAGGTCGGGGGGTGGGTTAGACTGAAGCCAGATGGAGGTCGGGGGGTGGGTTAGACTGAAGCCAGAGGGAGGTCGGGGGGTGGGTTAGACTGAAGCCAGATGGAGGTCGGGGGGTGGGTTAGACTGAAGCCAGAGGGAGGTCGGGGGGGGGGGGGGGGTAGATTGATGGGAATGGATCAGGGTGTATATTGGCAGTACTCACGTCTAGCAGTCTCCCCGTCTGTATACTCCATACATACACTTCGAAGGAATCTTGCCCTCCGGCACATACAATGTCCCCACTACCGTCCACCGCCAAACAGGAGAACTGAGTTGGCCGGGGGGAGGTGAAAGTCCGGAAGTTGCGATACCTAAAATGGAGATGAAGCATTTTGTAGAATTTGTCCATTATATAATGAGCAAAGTTCTCCTTCCTCTCCCTTCTACCCAATTTTTCTCCCTTTTCCTCCTCACCTCCCTGTCTAATCCCATCTCCCTCTTTCCCCACCCTCTTCAGTCCAATCACCCCTCCCCCCCTCACCCCAGCATTACCTCAATAAGCTGAAGGCCCGGACAGTACCATCCAATGAAGCGCTGAGCACCGCCTGTCCGTTACTGGTGAAGGTCACCGCGGTAATACTGCTGGTGTGATCCGTGAATGTGACGAAGCAAAATCCACTACTGGTGTCCCAAATTTTCACCTGCAATATAAAGAGCACCATAAGGGGGCATCACTGGAGCATCACTGGAAAGCAACCACTGACAGTACAGGAGGATGCTCATACCTTGCCGTCATCTCCGCCGGTGACGATATGTTGCCCGTCGGGGGAGTAGCACAGGGCCACCATGTTATTGAAGTGACCCTGCTGCTTCAACACGTAGGACTCGCTCTGCCACTCCCACACCAATAACTGGCCCAGGCCTGGAAGACACAAGATAGAGAATTACCCCCAAAGCGCACACCATGGGGGAGGGGAGGGGGGGGGGGGGATACCACACCACTTACCACTGCTGCCAAATGCAATCCAGTCCCCGCTGCTGTTTATAGTGATGGAGGAAATACTCTGATCCGAGATGCTGCCACAGAAAGAATAAGATAGACACATTAAGAGGAGAGAGGGGATGGGGCATGCTTTCCGGTGGGATGGGAAGGAAACACAGGGAGTGGGTAGAACATGGTGTCCTGGAACAATGGGGAGGTGGGGTAAGTGAATGGCTGGGACATGGTACCCTGGTGGAATGGGGAGGGGAGATAGGAGAACGGGTGGGACATGGTACCCTGGTGGAATGGGGAGATGAGACGGGAGAATGTCCCATGGTAAACGGGTGGAACATTGTGTCCTGGTGGAATGGGAAGAGGAGAAAGGAGAGGGGGGCTGGGTATAGAGCCCTTGTAGAATTGGGTGGGGAAAGCAGAAGTGGGTAGGGAAGGTAGAACATGGTGTCCTGGAACAATGGGGAGGTGAGATAGAAGAATGGGTGGGATATGGTACCCTGGTAAAATGGGTGGGACATGGTACCTAGGTAGAATGGGTGGGACATGGTACCTAGGTAGAATGGGTGGGACATGGTACCTAGGTAGAATGGGTGGGACATGGTACCTAGGTAGAATGGGGAGGGGAGATAGGAGAACGGGTGGGACATGGTAAACTGGTAGAAAGGGGAGAGGAGACGAGAGAATGTCCCATGGTAAATGGGTGGAACATTGTGTCCTGGTGGAACGGGAAGGAGCAGAAAGGAGAGTAGGCAGGGTATGGAGCTCTTGTAGAATTGGGGAGGGAAGGCAGAAGTGGGCAGGGTACAGTGTCCTGGTGGAGGATAAAAGAAAGTCAAAGTGGGCAGGGCATGGTGTTTAGATAGAATGGGGAGGGGAGACAGAAGGGTGGGAGGTGCATGACGTGCACTTGTGGTAGGATGGAGATCAGAGACTAAAGAGTGGGTGGAGCATAGTGTCCTGGTGAAAATATGGAGAGGAGATAATGGGCTGGACATGGTTGTCAATGAGGGAGACTTATCTGGTCACAGATACCTGAGTGAGTGGATGAGGCTGATTTCCGGGAGTTCATGGATATGGAAAGTTCCCGAAGAGAATCCGGTGACCAGCAGGTTGATCTTCTTATGGAAGGCGGCAGCGGTGAGCGTGGTGAAATCGCCATCTTTATTGAAGAAATGCCTGCAGGGAGAAATGACAGATGATTTTAGATCTGATAAGAGAGGAAGGGCAGCAATACGTATTAAGAGGGGGAGAAGATGACTGGTTCTTATTGCCCATAGCAACCTGTTCCTCCCAGTATGGCACAGAAGGGGGCAGGGCCTCACCTGGTGTTCCTGCTGTAGTGCACTCTCCCAACATTTTCCTCTGGAGCAGGATTGGCTATTCCTCTAATCTCCTCCCCTTTCTCCTTCTCCATGTCTTCCGTCTCAGGTGGCTTCTTCTTGGGTGCTCGGGGGAGGAGCTGGGACAGTTCCGTGTCACACTGCCACATACAGAGAGCGGCGTCTGCACTGATGGTGTACAGCTGAAGGGGGGGGGGGGACATCAGAGAAAGCGGTGAGTACATATCCGGAACCCGGAGATCATATACATATAAACATATACAACACAGACAGAGCCATTCCTTTCTGGGCTGGATGGGGGGTAGGTTAGCTATAGGGTCAGTGTTAGGGGGTTTAGGTTAGCATTAGGGTCAGTTTTAGGGTGTTTGTTAATGTTAGTGGTTTAGGATAGTGTTACAATCACTATTAAGAGGTTTAGGTTAGTGTTGGGTTATGCTTTAGCAATAGGGTCAGCGTTAGAACCACCGCCCATCGTACATATACTGCTGCTGCAGGGCGGCCGTTCAGCGCCAGATCACATACCTAGTACCTGATCTGACACTTATGGTTCTAAGGCACGCACACGCGCCATTGGCGACCCGCTGTGATTGCTCACAGCGGGAGTCCAGCAGCGGGTACACAGAACGACAATCTACCTATGTAAACAAGGCAGATCACCATTCTGTCAGAAGGGAAGGCATGGATCCTGTGTCTCTGCAAAGCAGGAACACAGACCTTTGCCTTCCCTCAGTCAAAGCACCTAGCCCCCCACACTGAGTAAGCACAACCTATGCACACATTTAACCCTTTGATCGCCCCTCCCCCCGATGTTAACTAACTTCCCTGCCAGTGTAATGATTACAGTGACAGTGCATATTTTCAGCACTGATCACTGTATTAGTGTCACTGGTTCCCAAAAAGTGTCAGATAGTGTCCGATTTGTCCGTCGCAATATCGCAGTGCAGTTATAGGTCGCTGACCGCTGCCATTACTAGTAAGACAAACACATTCCGCATAGTTTGTAGGCGCTATTACTTTTGCACAAACCATTCAATATACGCTTATTGGGATTTTTTTTTTTTTTTTTTATACCAAAAATATGTAGCAGAATACAGATTGTCCTAAATTGATGAAGAAATTTTATTTTTTACATTTTTTTTTCATTGAATATATTTTATAGCAGAAAGTAAAAATTGTATTTATTTTTTCTTAAAAATGGTTGGTTTTTATTTGTTTACAGCGCAAACAATTAAAACCGCAGGAGGTGATCAAATACCACCAAAAGAAATCTCTATTTGTGGGAAATAAAAAGGGCAAAAACGTCATTTGGGTACATCGTCGCACGACCGCACAATTGTCAGTTAAAATAACGCAGTGCCGTATTGCAAAATAAAATGGCCTGGTCATTGGGGGAAGGGGGGGGGTTATCTTCTGGAGCTGAAGTGGTTAAGTTGATCAAGTTAGGATCAGCATCGGGGAGGTTTAAATTAGCAATAAAGTCACCCTTAGGGGGTTTAAATTAGTGTTAGGGTCAACAGTAGGGCGTTTAGGTTAGTGTGTGTGTGTGTGAGGGGGGGGGGGTTAAATCAGCAGTAGGGTCAACGGTAGAGTCAGTGTTGAGCACTCTACCTGACACGTTGGCTGAGCAACTCCCGGCAGAGCTCCGGGAACATATTTTTGACCTCATCTTCTTGGTGGAGTCATTATTTGCTCAGCCGTCCCAACACCCCCCCAAGTATGGATAAGCACGTGGCTCTCTCCGCGCGACGTGACCGGGCACAGAGGAGCAGGCGGCTCTCTCCACGCGACGCCGCCGGGCACAGAGGAGCAGGCGGCTCTCTCCACGCGACGCCGCCGGGCACAGAGGAGCAGGCGGCTCTCTCCACGCGACGCCGCCGGGCACAGAGGAGCAGGCGGCTCTCTCCACGCGACGCCGCCGGGCACAGAGGAGCAGGCGGCTCTCTCCACGCGACGCCGCCGGGCACAGAGGAGCAGGCGGCTCTCTCCACGCGACGCCGCCGGGCACAGAGGAGCAGCCGGCTCTCTCCACGCGACGCCGCCGGGCACAGAGGAGCAGGCGGCTCTCTCCGCGCAACGCCGCCGGGCACAGAGGAGCAGGCGGCTCTCCGCGCAACGCCGCCGGGCACAGAGGAGCAGGCGGCTCTCCGCGCAACACCGCCGGGCACAGAGGAGCCGGCGGCTCTCTCCACGCAACGCCGCCGGGCACAGAGGAGCAGGTGACTCTCTCCACGCGATGAAGCCAGGCACAGAGGAGCAGGCGGCTGTCACACAGCCTCAGCCCTGTGTAATCTCAGACTGCAGGCGGCACCTCTCTGCTTCCACCGGTTGAGCAAAACCAAGTGGAGAATCGGCTACTTGAGAGAGAGGGAGCTCTGTGGGGATAAAGCACAGGTCCACTTTAAGGGTTATGGTGGCTCTTAGGAGTTACACAGAAACTGTTTTTTGCACATATTGTCATATGTAATGATTAGGACTAAACTTATCACAAGTTCTCTTCTTCTCACGTGCTCTTTTGGAAAAGAAAACCTACAGTTTACAGAGCTCAATTGCTCAAGCTAAAATGTACACATTTTTTACTCAAAGTGCTCCGGGAACCCTTTATAAACGATTAAATACTATGACCCCCAAAGCCCATGAGGAATTCCTGCCGAGCCTCACATCCAAACTGTCCTCCAGGAAAAAGCAGGAGACAATGGCATCCTTGTGGCCGCCGATTGAGTAATAGATGAGTTGCTGCCAGCGCTCAGCACCGAACACCCAGGCACTCATGTCCTTACTGCCAACCGCAAAACACCTGGGAGGGGGCACAAAGAGTTAAACGTTACCGGGAGAACGAGAGGCAGGAAATGAGAAAATCCTAGAGCAGTGATGGAGAACCTTGGCACCCCAGATGTTTTGGAAATACATTTCCCATGATGCTCATGCACTCTGCATGGTAGTTGGACATCATGGGAAATGTAGTTCCAAAACATCTGGGGTGCCAAGGTTCACCATCACTGTCCTAGAGAGAGATCTCATGGCCACTTACCGGGAGTCATCCGTCCAATCAATGCACGTCGTCTCATCATATGGACCATAGAAGGTTTTATCTAGAGCAAAAGCATTAAATTCTCGTTTCTTCCCTGGAGCGTGGTACATGAGAGCCAGCGAGCCCTTACACACCACAAACTTCCTGCAGAGACAAAAGAGGGGATTCTGAGGGTACGAGGGGGGGATGTATGATAACAGAGAGGGGGCGAGGTATGCCGGGGGGACACAAGGACACAGAGGGGAGGAGGGACACCAGGGGGACACAAGAACACAGAGAGAAGGGGAGGGACGCCGGGGGTACGCAAGAACACAGAGAGAGGGGGAGGGACGCCGGGGGTACGCAAGGACACACAGAGGGGGAGGGACGCCGGGGGTACGCAAGGACACACAGAGGGGGAGGGACGCCGGGGGTACGCAAGGACACACAGAGGGGGAGGGACGCCGGGGGTACGCAAGGACACACAGAGGGGGAGGGACGCCGGGGGTACGCAAGGACACACAGAGGGGGAGGGACGCCGGGGGTACGCAAGGACACACAGAGGGGGAGGGACGCCGGGGGTACGCAAGGACACACAGAGGGGGAGGGACGCCGGGGGTACGCAAGGACACACAGAGGGGGAGGGACGCCGGGGGTACGCAAGGACACACAGAGGGGGAGGGACGCCGGGGGTACGCAAGGACACACAGAGGGGGAGGGACGCGCCGGGGGTACGCAAGGACACACAGAGGGGGAGGGACGCCGGGGGTACGCAAGGACACACAGAGGGGGAGGGACGCCGGGGGTACGCAAGGACACACAGAGGGGGAGGGACGCCGGGGGTACGCAAGGACACACAGAGGGGGAGGGACGCAAGGACACAGAGAGAGGGGGAGGGATGCCGGGGGTACGCAAGGACACAGAGAGAGGGAGAGAAACGCCGGGGAGACACAAGGACACAGAGAAAGTAGAAGGGACGCTGGGGGGGGGACACAAGTACACACAGAGAGAGGGGGAGGGACGCCGGGGGTATGCAAGGACACAGAGAGAGGGGGAGGGACGCCGGGGGTATGCAAGGACACAGAGAGAGGGGGAGGGACGCCAGGGGGACGCAAGGACACAGAGAGAGGGGGAGGGACGCCAGGGGGACGCAAGGACACACAGAGAGGGGGAGGGACGCCAGGGGGACACAAGGACACACAGAGAGAGGGAGAGGGACGCCGGGGGTACACAAGGACACACAGAGAGAGGGAGAGGGACGCCGGGGGTACACAAGGACACACAGAGAGAGGGGGAGGGACGCCAGGGGGACGCAAGGACACACAGAGAGGGGGAGGGACGCCAGGGGGACACAAGGACACACAGAGAGAGGGAGAGGGACGCCGGGGGTACACAAGGACACACAGAGAGAGGGAGAGGGACGCCGGGGGTACACAAGGACACACAGAGAGAGGGGGAGGGACGCCGGGGGGACACAAGGACACACAGAGAGAGGGGGAGGGACGCCAGGGGGACACAAGGACACACAGAGAGAGGGGGAGGGACGCCGGGGGGACACAAGGACACACAGAGAGAGGGGGAGGGACGCCGGGGGGACACAAGGACACACAGAGAGAGGGGGAGGGACGCCGGGGGTACACAAGGACACACAGAGAGAGGGGGAGGGACGCCGGGGGTACACAAGGACACACAGAGAGAGGGGGAGGGACGCCGGGGGACACAAGGACACACAGAGAGAGGGGGAGGGACGCCGGGGGTACACAAGGACACACAGAGAGAGGGGGAGGGACGCCGGGGGTACACAAGGACACACAGAGAGAGGGGGAGGGACGCCGGGGGTACACAAGGACACACAGAGAGAGGGGGAGGGACGCCGGGGGTACACAAGGACACACAGAGAGAGGGAGAGGGACGCCGGGGGTACACAAGGACACACAGAGAGAGGGGGAGGGACGCCGGGGGTACACAAGGACACACAGAGAGAGGGAGAGGGACGCCGGGGGTACACAAGGACACACAGAGAGAGGGGGAGGGACGCCGGGGGTACACAAGGACACACAGAGAGAGGGGGAGGGACGCTGGGGGGTACGCAAGGACACACAGAGGGGGAGGGACGCCGGGGGTACGCAAGGACACACAGAGGGGGAGGGACGCCGGGGGTACGCAAGGACACACAGAGGGGGAGGGACGCCGGGGGTACGCAAGGACACACAGAGAGAGGGGGAGGGACGCCGGGGGTACACAAGGACACACAGAGAGAGGGAGAGGGACGCCGGGCGGACACAACGACAGAAAGAGCGGGAGGGACGCCGTGGGTACACAAGGACACAGAGAGAGGAGGGGGGACGCCAGGCGTACACAAGGACAGAGAGAGAGAGAGAGAGAGAGAGGAGGGGGGACGCCGGGGGTACACAAGGACACAGAGGGGGAGGGACGCCGGGCATACACAAGGACACAGAGAGGGGACGCCGGGGGTACACAAAAGGCACACAGAGAGGGGGAGGGACGCGGTGGGTATACAAGGGCACACGGGGGGGGGGACGCCGGGGAGACACAAGGACAGAGAGACAGAGAGAACGCTGGGGTACACAAGGACACAGAGAGAGGGGGAGGGATGCCGGGGGGGGGCTCAATGACACAGAGAGAGGGGGAGGGATGCCGGGGGGGACTCAATGACATAGAGAGAGGGGGAGGGACGCCGTGGGTACAAAAGGACACAGAGAGGGGAGAGGGGAACGCCGGGGGTACAAAAGGGCACAGAGAGAGAGAGAGAGAGAGACGCTGGGGGTACGAGGACACACCGGGGGGGGGGGGGGGGCGGGCGAGGGACGCTGGGGGTAGGAGGACAATGGAGAAGAAGAAGGAGGAGGCACACATTTGGGTTCTGGAGAAACACACAGAAGTCAGGAAGAGTTCACTCCTCGCTCACCTGCCATCCGGAGAGAAGCTGATGCTGTGGACCGGCTGCTGGAAATTGAAGTGATTGAGGACGGACTTTGTGATGAGACTGATGAGGAGCGCGGAGCCCTCTGTAGAGAGATCAGAGAGGGGGGTGATGGGGTAACAAACTGAGATTAGGATTATGGGGGGGGACAAGATGTTGAATTACCTTCATCTACCAAGATTGCCAGAGAGCCGTCCGGTGAGAGCGCCACACAGGAGATATTACAGCGGGTGGCCAAAGGGAGAGTCTCTCCATTATTACTGGGGAGAGAGAGATGCGATTCATTATCAGTTACAGGACACACCCCCCAGGCCCCTCCCCCATCCCACAACCAATAAGGAACACACCAGCACTTGATTGGTACTATGAGCCCCCCCCCACAGCCATACACAGGGTGCTGCCACCACCATATAGACCCTCCCCCGCAGAACTCACTTCTTGAGGTGGAAGACACTCAGGCGATTGCCCACCGGGCTGAGGAGAGAACTGCCATCCGGGGTGAAGGTGAGATTCCCGCGCCGGTAGAAGGTGCCCAGCAGACTACTGAACTGCAGAGAGAGAACAATGGTTGGATGGCTGGAGAGTGAGAAGGGGTGGAGCTATGTGACAGGCTCCGCCTACACACATCCTACATGAGAGAATACACAACTAAATCCAAGGGCAATCCCAGAGTGCAGAGGGGGTGGGGCTACACAACAGACTCCACCTACCCACACATCCTACATAGGAGGATTCACGACTAAATCCCGGGACAATCCCAGAATTCTGAACTCCGCCCCCTGGAGTGTGATTGGTTCCTGAGCATTGTATATAGTTAGGACAGGATACATATTATACATTGTATACAGAGGAGAACTTCATGTGTAATACAGACCGGACAGGAACAGGATCCTAGTATGTGTATACAAAGTATGGGGGAGGAGTAGTGGGGTGTGTGTATATATATATATATATATATATATATATACACATATACACACACACACACACACAGTATCTCACATAAGTAAGTACACCCCTCAGTGACATTTGTGTAAATCTTTTCTTCTATCTTTTCATATGACAACACTGAAGAAATGACACTTTGCTACATACATGTATATGGCGAGTATACATAGGGGTGTATATATAGTGAGTATACATAGGGGTGTATATATAGTGAGTATACATAGGGAGTGTATATATAGTGAGTATACATAGGGAGTGTATATATAGTGAGTATACATAGGGGTGTATATATGGGGGGATATATGGTGAGTATACATAGGGGTGTATATATAGTGAGTATACATAGGGGTGTATATGGCAAGTATACATAGGAGTGTATATAGTGTGTGTATACATAGGGGTGTATATATAGTGAGTTAACATAGGGGTGTATATATGGGGGGGATATATGGTGAGTATACATAGGGGTGTATATATGGTGAGTATACATAGGGGTGTATATATAGTGAGTATACATAGGAGTGTATATATAGTGAGTATACGTAGGGGTGTATATATGGGGGGATATATGGTGAGTATACATAGGGGTGTATATATAGTGAGTATACATAGGGAGTGTGTATATATAGTGAGTATACATAGGAGTGTATATATATAGTGAGTATACATAGGGGTATATATGGTGAGTATACATAGGAGTGTATATATAGTGAGTAAACATAGGAGTGTATATATATAGTGAGTATACATAGGGGTATATATGGTGAGTATACATAGGGGTGTGTATATAGTGAGTATACATAGGGAGTGTATATATAGTGAGTATACATAGGAGTGTATATGGTGAGTATACATAGGGGTATATATGGTGAGAATACATAGGGGTGTATATATAGTGAGTATACATAGGGGTGTATATATAGTGAGTATACATAGAGGTGTATATATGGGGGGATATATAGTGAGTATACATAGGGAGTGAGTATATATAGTGAGTTAACATAGGAGTGTATATATAGTGAGTACACATAGGGGTCTATATATAGTGAGTATACATAGGGGTGTATATATAGTGAGTATACATAGGGGTGTATATATAGTGAGTATACATAGGGGTGTATATATAGTGAGTATACATAGGGGTGTATATATAGTGAGTATACATAGGGGTGTATATATAGTGAGTATACATAGGGGTGTATATATAGTGAGTATACATAGGGGTGTATATCGGGGGATTGCTCACCTTGTATGAATATTTCATCCTCTCTCACATGTGTTCCTCGCCGTTCTCTTTCTTTTGCTTCCGCCTTGTGTTGATGATTTCCGCCCGGACCGCCGCCATCTTTCCGGAGATCACAGACAGGACTTCGACAATATGGCCGCTCCCGGCGTCTCATACATTGAGTTCTGAAGGAAAGGCTCATAAGACCTAAGGAGACATAGTAATCATTGTAGTGACTTGTATGTGCGCCCCCCAGCGGCTGACTTCTCCTGCCCACCCTAGAATTGTATAGGAATGGAGGGGATTATTTGATTGGTATCTATAGGTGTACACAGGGGGGGTGTTTCTATAGGTGTACACAGGGGGGGGGGGGGAGTGGTATCTTTGGGTGTACTCAGGGGGGTTTCTATAGATGTATTATAATTGGGGTGTATATTATCTATAGGTGTACTCAAATTGGGACGGAATGGGGGATGTTATCTGTAGGTGTACTTTGATTGAGGGGTAAGTTATTTATAGGTATACTCTGACTGGGGGGTGTTATCTACAGTATAGGTATACTATAAATAGGGGGGTAAGTTATCCATAGGTGTACTCTCATGGGGGGCAGTTTTATCTATAGGTGTACTCTGATTGGGGGGGAGGGGGGCTTATCTATGGGTGTACTCTGATTGGGGGGGGTATCTATAGGTGAACTCTGGGGAGGAGGGTAACTGATCTATAGGTTCACTCTGATTGGGGGAAGGTAACTGATCTATAAGTGCACTCCGATGAGGGAAGCTGATATATGGGGGTATTCTAATTGGGGTTCCTGATTTATCTGTGTAATCTGATGGGGCAATTGATATATGGGAATAATATGATTGGGGTTCCTGATTTATAGGGGTTCCCTGATAGGGCAAAAAACAAAATTCACTTACCAGCTAACAACAAACTGAATTGTGTCTAATACATTACAACAAGGGGCTGCAGCGGTCACGGGACCCCAGTCTATAATTCTGAGAGTCTCCCAAGTTGAATATATTCTGATTATGATACCCACTGATTTAAGTGGGTATCATAACAGGGGCACCTTCTGTAAGAGGGCACTCTGATTGGGGGTAATATGGTGGGGACACCTGATATAATGAGTTCCTCTGATAGGGGCACCTGGTGGACGGGGACACCTGATGTAATGAGTTCCTCTGATAGGAGCACCTGGTGGACGGGGACACCTGATGTAATGAGTTCCTCTGATAGGGGCACCTGGTGGATGGGGACACCTGATGTGATGAGTTCCTCTGATAGGGGCACCTGGTGGACAGGGACACCTGATGTAATGAGTTCCTCTGATAGGAGCACCTGCTGGACGGGGACACCTGATGAAATGAGTTCCTCTGATAGGAGCACCTGCTGGACGGGGACACCTGATGTAATGAGTTCCTCTGATAGGGGCACCTGGTGGATGGGGACACCTGATGTAATGAGTTCCTCTGATAGGAGCACCTGGTGGATGGGGAGACATGATGTAATGAGTTCCTCTGATAGGAGCACCTGGTGGGCGGAGACACCTGATGTAATGAGTTCCTCTGATAGGAGCACCTGGTGGACGGTGACACCCGATGTAATGAGTTCCTCTGATAGGAGCACCTGCTGGACAGGGACACCTGATGAAATGAGTTCCTCTGATAGGGGCGCCTGGTGGACGGGGAGACCTGATGTAATGAGTTCCTCTGATAGGAGCACCTGGTGGGCGGAAACACCTGATGTAATGAGTTCCTCTGATAGGAGCACCTGGTGGACGGAGACACCTGATGTAATGAGTTCCTCTGATAGGAGCACCTGGTGGGCGGGAACACCTGATGTAATGAGTTCCTCTGATAGGATCACCTGGTGGACGGAGACACCTGATGAAATGAGTTCCTCTGATAGGGGCGCCTGGTGGATGGGGAGACCTGATTTAATGAGTTCCTCTGATAGGAGCACCTGGTGGATGGGGACACCTGATGTAATGAGTTCCTCTGATAGGGGAACCTGGTGGACGGAGACACCTGATGTAATGAGTTCCTCTGATAGGGGCACCTGGTGGACGGAGACACCTGATGTAATGAGTTCCTCTGATAGGGGCACCTGGTGGACAGAGACACCTGATGTAATGAGTTCCTCTGATAGGAGCACCTGGTAGATGGGGACACCTGATGTAATGAGTTCCTCTGATAGGGGAACCTGGTGGACGGAGACACCTGATGTGATGAGTTCCTCTGATAGGAGCACCTGGTGGACGGGGGCACCTGATGTAATGAGTTCCTCTGATAGGGGCACTTGGTGGACTGGGACACCTGAAGTGATTAGTTCCTCTGATAGGGGCACCTGGTGGATGGGGACACCTGATGTAATGAGTTCCTCTGATAGGAGCACCTGGTGGATGGGGACACCTGATGTAATGAGTTCCTCTGATAGGAGCACCTGGTGGACTGGGACACATGACACCTGGATGGAGACACCTGATGTAATGAGTTCCTCTGATAGGGGAACCTGGTGAACGGAGACACCTGATGTAATGAGTTCCTCTGATAGGGGCACCTGGTGGACGGAGATACCTGATGTAATGAGTTCCTCTGATAGGGGCACCTGGTGGACGGAGACACCTGATGTAATGAGTTCCTCTGATAGGGGCACCTTGTGGACAGAGACACCTGATGTAATGAGTTCCTCTGATAGGAGCACCTGGTAGATGGGGACACCTGATGTAATGAGTTCCTCTGATAGGGGAACCTGGTGGACGGAGACACCTGATGTGATGAGTTCCTCTGATAGGAGCACCTGGTGGACTGGGGCACCTGATGTAATGAGTTCCTCTGATAGGGGCACTTGGTGGACTGGGACACCTGATGTGATTAGTTCCTCTGATAGGGGCACCTGGTGGATGGGGACACCTGATGTAATGAGTTCCTCTGATAGGAGCACCTGGTGGATGGGGACACCTGATGTAATGAGTTCCTCTGATAGGAGCACCTGGTGGACGGGGGCACCTGATGTAATGAGTTCCTCTGATAGGGGCACTTGGTGGACTGGGACACCTGACACCTGGATGGAGACACCTGATGTAATGAGTTCCTCTGATAGGAGCACCTGGTGGACGGAGACACCTGATGTAATGAGTTCCTCTGATAGGAGCACCTGGTGGGTGGGAACACCTGATGTAATGAGTTCCTCTGATAGGAGCACCTGGTGGATGGGGACACCTGATGTAATGAGTTCCTCTGATAGGAGCACCTGGTGGACGGGGGCACCTGATGTAATGAGTTCCTCTGATAGGGGCACTTGGTGGACTGGGACACCTGACACCTGGATGGAGACACCTGATGTAATGAGTTCCTCTGATAGGAGCACCTGGTGGACAGTGACACCTGATGATGTAATTAGTTCCTCTGATAGGGGCACTTGGTGGACGGGGGGCACCTGATGTAATGAGTTCCTCTGATAGGGGAACCTGGTGGACGGAGACACCTGATGTAATGAGTTCCTCTGATAGGAGCACCTGGTGGACAGTGACACCTGATGATGTAATGAGTTCCTCTGATAGGAGCACCCGGGGGACGGGGACACCAGATGTAATGAGTTCCTCTGACAGGGGAACCTGGTGGATGGAGACACCTGATGTAATGAGTTCCTCTGATAGGGGCACCTGGTGGATGGGTACACCTGATGTAATGAGTTCCTCTGATAGGGGCACCTGGTGGACGGGGAGACCTGATGTAATGAGTTCCTCTGATAGGAGGGACGGGGGCACCTGATGTAATGAGTTCCTCTGATAGGGGCACCTGGTGGATGGGTACACCTGATGTAATGAGTTCCTCTGATAGGGGAACCTGGTGGACGGGGACACCTGATGTGATGAGTTCCTCTGATAGGAGGGACGGGGGCACCTGATGTAATGAGTTCCTCTGATAGGGGAACCTGGTGAACGGGGACACCTGATGTGATGAGTTCCTCTGATAGGAGCACCTGGTGGACGGGGGCACCTGATGTAATGAGTTCCTCTGATAGGGGCACTTGGTGGACTGGGACACCTGATGTGATTAGTTCCTCTGATAGGGGCACCTGGTGGATGGGGACACCTGATGTAATGAGTTCCTCTGATAGGAGCACCTGGTGGGCGGGAACACCTGATGTAATGAGTTCCTCTGATAGGGGCACCTGGTGGATGGGGACACCTGATGTAATGAGTTCCTCTGATAGGAGCACCTGGTGGACAGTGACACCTGATGTGATTAGTTCCTCTGATAGGGGCACCTGGTGGATGGGGACACCTGATGTAATGAGTTCCTCTGATAGGAGCACCTGGTGGATGGGGACACCTGATGTAATGAGTTCCTCTGATAGGAGCACCTGGTGGACAGTGACACCTGATGATATAATGAGTTCCTCTGATAGGGGCACTTGGTGGACTGGGACACCTGACACCTGGATGGAGACACCTGATGTAATGAGTTCCTCTGATAGGAGCACCTGGTGGACAGTGACACCTGATGTGATTAGTTCCTCTGATAGGGGCGCCTGGTGGATGGGGACACCTGATGTAATGAGTTCCTCTGATAGGAGCACCTGGTGGATGGGGACACCTGATGTAATGAGTTCCTCTGATAGGAGCACCTGGTGGACAGTGACACCTGATGATGTAATGAGTTCCTCTGATAGGAGCACCCGGGGGACGGGGACACCTGATGTAATGAGTTCCTCTGACAGGGGAACCTGGTGGATGGAGACACCTGGTGTAATGAGTTCCTCTGATAGGGGCACCTGGTGGAAAGGGACACCTGATGTAATGAGTTCCTCTGATAGGAGCACCTGGTGGGCGGGAACACCTGATGTAATGAGTTCCTCTGATAGGGGCACCTGGTGGATGGGGACACCTGATGTAATGAGTTCCTCTGATAGGGGCACCTGGTGGATGGGTACACCTGATGTAATGAGTTCCTCTGATAGGGGCACCTGGTGGACGGGGAGACCTGATGTAATGAGTTCCACTGATAGGAGGGACGGGGGCACCTGATGTAATGAGTTCCTCTGATAGGGGAACCTGGTGAACGGGGACACCTGATGTGATGAGTTCCTCTGATAGGAGCACCTGGTGGACGGGGGTACCTGATGTAATGAGTTCCTCTGATAGGGGCACTTGGTGGACTGGGACACCTGATGTGATTAGTTCCTCTGATAGGGGCACCTGGTGGATGGGGACACCTGATGTAATGAGTTCCTCTGATAGGAGCACCTGGTGGATGGGGACACCTGATGTAATGAGTTCCTCTGATAGGAGCACCTGGTGGACGGGGGCACCTGATGTAATGAGTTCCTCTAATAGGGGCACTTGGTGGACTGGGGCACCTGACACCTGGATGGAGACACCTGATGTAATGAGTTCCTCTGATAGGAGCACCTGGTGGACGGAGACACCTGATGTAATGAGTTCCTCTGATAGGAGCACCTGGTGGGCGGGAACACCTGATGTAATGAGTTCCTCTGATAGGAGCACCTGGTGGACGGGGGCACCTGATGTAATGAGTTCCTCTAATAGGGGCACTTGGTGGACTGGGGCACCTGACACCTGGATGGAGACACCTGATGTAATGAGTTCCTCTGTTAGGAGCACCTGGTGGACGGGGACACCTGATGTAATGAGTTCCTCTGATAGGAGCACCTGGTGGACAGAGAGACCTGATGTAATGAGGTTCTCTGATAGGAGCACCTGGTGGACGGGGACACCTGATGTAATGAGTTCCTCTGATAGGGACACCTGGTGGACGGGGACACCTGATGTAATGGATTCCTCTGATAGGAGCATCTGGTGGACGGTGACACCTGATGTAATGAGTTCCTCTGATAGGAGCACCTGTGAACGGTGACACCTGATGTAATGAGTTCCTCTGATAGGAGCACCTGGTGGACAGTGACACCTGATGATGTAATTAGTTCCTCTGATAGGGGCACTTGGTGGACGGGGGGCACCTGATGTAATGAGTTCCTCTGATAGGGGAACCTGGTGGACGGAGACACCTGATGTAATGAGTTCCTCTGATAGGAGCACCTGGTAGATGGGGACACCTGATGTAATGAGTTCCTCTGATAGGGGAACCTGGTGGACGGAGACACCTGATGTGATGAGTTCCTCTGATAGGAGGGACGGGGGCACCTGATGTAATGAGTTCCTCTGATAGGGGAACCTGGTGAACGGGGACACCTGATGTGATGAGTTCCTCTGATAGGAGCACCTGGTGGACGGGGGCACCTGATGTAATGAGTTCCTCTGATAGGGGCACTTGGTGGACTGGGACACCTGATGTGATTAGTTCCTCTGATAGGGGCACCTGGTGGATGGGGACACCTGATGTAATGAGTTCCTCTGATAGGAGCACCTGGTGGATGGGGACACCTGATGTAATGAGTTCCTCTGATAGGAGCACCTGGTGGACGGGGGCACCTGATGTAATGAGTTCCTCTGATAGGGGCACTTGGTGGACTGGGACACCTGACACCTGGATGGAGACACCTGATGTAATGAGTTCCTCTGATAGGAGCACCTGGTGGACGGAGACACCTGATGTAATGAGTTCCTCTGATAGGAGCACCTGGTGGGTGGGAACACCTGATGTAATGAGTTCCTCTGATAGGAGCACCTGGTGGATGGGGACACCTGATGTAATGAGTTCCTCTGATAGGAGCACCTGGTGGACGGGGGCACCTGATGTAATGAGTTCCTCTGATAGGGGCACTTGGTGGACTGGGACACCTGACACCTGGATGGAGACACCTGATGTAATGAGTTCCTCTGATAGGAGCACCTGGTGGACAGTGACACCTGATGATGTAATTAGTTCCTCTGATAGGGGCACTTGGTGGACGGGGGGCACCTGATGTAATGAGTTCCTCTGATAGGGGAACCTGGTGGACGGAGACACCTGATGTAATGAGTTCCTCTGATAGGAGCACCTGGTGGACAGTGACACCTGATGATGTAATGAGTTCCTCTGATAGGAGCACCCGGGGGACGGGGACACCAGATGTAATGAGTTCCTCTGACAGGGGAACCTGGTGGATGGAGACACCTGATGTAATGAGTTCCTCTGATAGGGGCACCTGGTGGATGGGTACACCTGATGTAATGAGTTCCTCTGATAGGGGCACCTGGTGGACGGGGAGACCTGATGTAATGAGTTCCTCTGATAGGAGGGACGGGGGCACCTGATGTAATGAGTTCCTCTGATAGGGGCACCTGGTGGATGGGTACACCTGATGTAATGAGTTCCTCTGATAGGGGAACCTGGTGGACGGGGACACCTGATGTGATGAGTTCCTCTGATAGGAGGGACGGGGGCACCTGATGTAATGAGTTCCTCTGATAGGGGAACCTGGTGAACGGGGACACCTGATGTGATGAGTTCCTCTGATAGGAGCACCTGGTGGACGGGGGCACCTGATGTAATGAGTTCCTCTGATAGGGGCACTTGGTGGACTGGGACACCTGATGTGATTAGTTCCTCTGATAGGGGCACCTGGTGGATGGGGACACCTGATGTAATGCGTTCCTCTGATAGGAGCACCTGGTGGGCGGGAACACCTGATGTAATGAGTTCCTCTGATAGGGGCACCTGGTGGATGGGGACACCTGATGTAATGAGTTCCTCTGATAGGAGCACCTGGTGGACAGTGACACCTGATGTGATTAGTTCCTCTGATAGGGGCACCTGGTGGATGGGGACACCTGATGTAATGAGTTCCTCTGATAGGAGCACCTGGTGGATGGGGACACCTGATGTAATGAGTTCCTCTGATAGGAGCACCTGGTGGACAGTGACACCTGATGATATAATGAGTTCCTCTGATAGGGGCACTTGGTGGACTGGGACACCTGACACCTGGATGGAGACACCTGATGTAATGAGTTCCTCTGATAGGAGCACCTGGTGGACAGTGACACCTGATGTGATTAGTTCCTCTGATAGGGGCGCCTGGTGGATGGGGACACCTGATGTAATGAGTTCCTCTGATAGGAGCACCTGGTGGATGGGGACACCTGATGTAATGAGTTCCTCTGATAGGAGCACCTGGTGGACAGTGACACCTGATGATGTAATGAGTTCCTCTGATAGGAGCACCCGGGGGACGGGGACACCTGATGTAATGAGTTCCTCTGACAGGGGAACCTGGTGGATGGAGACACCTGGTGTAATGAGTTCCTCTGATAGGGGCACCTGGTGGAAAGGGACACCTGATGTAATGAGTTCCTCTGATAGGAGCACCTGGTGGGCGGGAACACCTGATGTAATGAGTTCCTCTGATAGGGGCACCTGGTGGATGGGGACACCTGATGTAATGAGTTCCTCTGATAGGGGCACCTGGTGGATGGGTACACCTGATGTAATGAGTTCCTCTGATAGGGGCACCTGGTGGACGGGGAGACCTGATGTAATGAGTTCCTCTGATAGGAGGGACGGGGGCACCTGATGTAATGAGTTCCTCTGATAGGGGAACCTGGTGAACGGGGACACCTGATGTGATGAGTTCCTCTGATAGGAGCACCTGGTGGACGGGGGTACCTGATGTAATGAGTTCCTCTGATAGGGGCACTTGGTGGACTGGGACACCTGATGTGATTAGTTCCTCTGATAGGGGCACCTGGTGGATGGGGACACCTGATGTAATGAGTTCCTCTGATAGGAGCACCTGGTGGATGGGGACACCTGATGTAATGAGTTCCTCTGATAGGAGCACCTGGTGGACGGGGGCACCTGATGTAATGAGTTCCTCTAATAGGGGCACTTGGTGGACTGGGGCACCTGACACCTGGATGGAGACACCTGATGTAATGAGTTCCTCTGATAGGAGCACCTGGTGGACGGAGACACCTGATGTAATGAGTTCCTCTGATAGGAGCACCTGGTGGGCGGGAACACCTGATGTAATGAGTTCCTCTGTTAGGAGCACCTGGTGGACGGGGACACCTGATGTAATGAGTTCCTCTGATAGGAGCACCTGGTGGACAGAGAGACCTGATGTAATGAGGTTCTCTGATAGGAGCACCTGGTGGACGGGGACACCTGATGTAATGAGTTCCTCTGATAGGGACACCTGGTGGACGGGGACACCTGATGTAATGGATTCCTCTGATAGGAGCATCTGGTGGACGGTGACACCTGATGTAATGAGTTCCTCTGATAGGAGCACCTGTGAACGGTGACACCTGATGTAATGAGTTCCTCTGATAGGAGCACCTGGTGGACAGTGACACCTGATGATGTAATTAGTTCCTCTGATAGGGGCACTTGGTGGACGGGGGGCACCTGATGTAATGAGTTCCTCTGATAGGGGAACCTGGTGGACGGAGACACCTGATGTAATGAGTTCCTCTGATAGGAGCACCTGGTAGATGGGGACACCTGATGTAATGAGTTCCTCTGATAGGGGAACCTGGTGGACGGAGACACCTGATGTGATGAGTTCCTCTGATAGGAGGGACGGGGGCACCTGATGTAATGAGTTCCTCTGATAGGGGAACCTGGTGAACGGGGACACCTGATGTGATGAGTTCCTCTGATAGGAGCACCTGGTGGACGGGGGCACCTGATGTAATGAGTTCCTCTGATAGGGGCACTTGGTGGACTGGGACACCTGATGTGATTAGTTCCTCTGATAGGGGCACCTGGTGGATGGGGACACCTGATGTAATGAGTTCCTCTGATAGGAGCACCTGGTGGATGGGGACACCTGATGTAATGAGTTCCTCTGATAGGAGCACCTGGTGGACGGGGGCACCTGATGTAATGAGTTCCTCTGATAGGGGCACTTGGTGGACTGGGACACCTGACACCTGGATGGAGACACCTGATGTAATGAGTTCCTCTGATAGGAGCACCTGGTGGACGGAGACACCTGATGTAATGAGTTCCTCTGATAGGAGCACCTGGTGGGCGGGAACACCTGATGTAATGAGTTCCTCTGATAGGAGCACCTGGTGGATGGGGACACCTGATGTAATGAGTTCCTCTGATAGGAGCACCTGGTGGACGGGGGCACCTGATGTAATGAGTTCCTCTGATAGGGGCACTTGGTGGACTGGGACACCTGACACCTGGATGGAGACACCTGATGTAATGAGTTCCTCTGATAGGAGCACCTGGTGGACAGTGACACCTGATGATGTAATTAGTTCCTCTGATAGGGGCACTTGGTGGACGGGGGGCACCTGATGTAATGAGTTCCTCTAATAGAGGAACCTGGTGGACGGAGACACCTGATGTAATGAGTTCCTCTGATAGGAGCACCTGGTGGACAGTGACACCTGATGATGTAATGAGTTCCTCTGATAGGAGCACCCGGGGGACGGGGACACCAGATGTAATGAGTTCCTCTGACAGGGGAACCTGGTGGATGGAGACACCTGGTGTAATGAGTTCCTCTGATAGGGGCACCTGGTGGAAAGGGACACCTGATGTAATGAGTTCCTCTGATAGGAGCACCTGGTGGGCGGGAACACCTGATGTAATGAGTTCCTCTGATAGGGGCACCTGGTGGATGGGGACACCTGATGTAATGAGTTCCTCTGATAGGAGCACCTGGTGGACAGTGACACCTGATGTGATTAGTTCCTCTGATAGGGGCACCTGGTGGATGGGGACACCTGATGTAATGAGTTCCTCTGATAGGAGCACCTGGTGGATGGGGACACCTGATGTAATGAGTTCCTCTGATAGGAGCACCTGGTGGACAGTGACACCTGATGATATAATGAGTTCCTCTGATAGGGGCACTTGGTGGACTGGGACACCTGACACCTGGATGGAGACACCTGATGTAATGAGTTCCTCTGATAGGAGCACCTGGTGGACAGTGACACCTGATGTGATTAGTTCCTCTGATAGGGGCGCCTGGTGGATGGGGACACCTGATGTAATGAGTTCCTCTGATAGGAGCACCTGGTGGATGGGGACACCTGATGTAATGAGTTCCTCTGATAGGAGCACCTGGTGGACAGTGACACCTGATGATGTAATGAGTTCCTCTGATAGGAGCACCCGGGGGACGGGGACACCTGATGTAATGAGTTCCTCTGACAGGGGAACCTGGTGGATGGAGACACCTGGTGTAATGAGTTCCTCTGATAGGGGCACCTGGTGGAAAGGGACACCTGATGTAATGAGTTCCTCTGATAGGAGCACCTGGTGGGCGGGAACACCTGATGTAATGAGTTCCTCTGATAGGGGCACCTGGTGGATGGGGACACCTGATGTAATGAGTTCCTCTGATAGGGGCACCTGGTGGATGGGTACACCTGATGTAATGAGTTCCTCTGATAGGGGCACCTGGTGGATGGGGAGACCTGATGTAATGAGTTCCTCTGATAGGAGGGACGGGGGCACCTGATGTAATGAGTTCCTCTGATAGGGGCACCTGGTGGATGGGTACACCTGATGTAATGAGTTCCTCTGATAGGGGAACCTGGTGGACGGGGACACCTGATGTGATGAGTTCCTCTGATAGGAGGGACGGGGGCACCTGATGTAATGAGTTCCTCTGATAGGGGAACCTGGTAAACGGGGACACCTGATGTGATGAGTTCCTCTGATAGGAGCACCTGGTGGACGGGGGCACCTGATGTAATGAGTTCCTCTGATAGGGGCACTTGGTGGACTGGGACACCTGATGTGATTAGTTCCTCTGATAGGGGCACCTGGTGGATGGGGACACCTGATGTAATGAGTTCCTCTGATAGGAGCACCTGGTGGATGGGGACACCTGATGTAATGAGTTCCTCTGATAGGAGCACCTGGTGGACGGGGGCACCTGATGTAATGAGTTCCTCTGATAGGGGCACTTGGTGGACTGGGGCACCTGACACATGGATGGAGACACCTGATGTAATGAGTTCCTCTGATAGGAGCACCTGGTGGACGGAGACACCTGATGTAATGAGTTCCTCTGATAGGAGCACCTGGTGGGCGGGAACACCTGATGTAATGAGTTCCTCTAATAGGAGCACCTGGTGGACGGGGACACCTGATGTAATGAGTTCCTCTGTTAGGAGCACCTGGTGGACGGGGACACCTGATGTAATGAGTTCCTCTGATAGGAGCACCTGGTGGACAGAGAGACCTGATGTAATGAGGTTCTCTGATAGGAGCACCTGGTGGACGGGGACTCCTGATGTAATGAGTTCCTCTGATAGGGACACCTGGTGGACGGGGACACCTGATGTAATGGATTCCTCTGATAGGAGCATCTGGTGGACGGTGACACCTGATGTAATGAGTTCCTCTGATAGGAGCACCTGGTGGACAGTGACACCTGATGATGTAATGAGTTCCTCTGATAGGAGCACCCGGGGGACGGGGACACCTGATGTAATGAGTTCCTCTGACAGGGGAACCTGGTGGATGGAGACACCTGGTGTAATGAGTTCCTCTGATAGGGGCACCTGGTGGAAAGGGACACCTGATGTAATGAGTTCCTCTGATAGGAGCACCTGGTGGGCGGGAACACCTGATGTAATGAGTTCCTCTGATAGGGGCACCTGGTGGATGGGGACACCTGATGTAATGAGTTCCTCTGATAGGGGCACCTGGTGGATGGGTACACCTGATGTAATGAGTTCCTCTGATAGGGGCACCTGGTGGACGGGGAGACCTGATGTAATGAGTTCCTCTGATAGGAGGGACGGGGGCACCTGATGTAATGAGTTCCTCTGATAGGGGCACCTGGTGGATGGGTACACCTGATGTAATGAGTTCCTCTGATAGGGGAACCTGGTGGACGGGGACACCTGATGTGATGAGTTCCTCTGATAGGAGGGACGGGGGCACCTGATGTAATGAGTTCCTCTGATAGGGGAACCTGGTAAACGGGGACACCTGATGTGATGAGTTCCTCTGATAGGAGCACCTGGTGGACGGGGGCACCTGATGTAATGAGTTCCTCTGATAGGGGCACTTGGTGGACTGGGACACCTGATGTGATTAGTTCCTCTGATAGGGGCACCTGGTGGATGGGGACACCTGATGTAATGAGTTCCTCTGATAGGAGCACCTGGTGGATGGGGACACCTGATGTAATGAGTTCCTCTGATAGGAGCACCTGGTGGACGGGGGCACCTGATGTAATGAGTTCCTCTGATAGGGGCACTTGGTGGACTGGGGCACCTGACACATGGATGGAGACACCTGATGTAATGAGTTCCTCTGATAGGAGCACCTGGTGGACGGAGACACCTGATGTAATGAGTTCCTCTGATAGGAGCACCTGGTGGGCGGGAACACCTGATGTAATGAGTTCCTCTAATAGGAGCACCTGGTGGACGGGGACACCTGATGTAATGAGTTCCTCTGTTAGGAGCACCTGGTGGACGGGGACACCTGATGTAATGAGTTCCTCTGATAGGAGCACCTGGTGGACAGAGAGACCTGATGTAATGAGGTTCTCTGATAGGAGCACCTGGTGGACGGGGACACCTGATGTAATGAGTTCCTCTGATAGGGACACCTGGTGGACGGGGACACCTGATGTAATGGATTCCTCTGATAGGAGCATCTGGTGGACGGTGACACCTGATGTAATGAGTTCCTCTGATAGGAGCACCTGGTGAACGGTGACACCTGATGTAATGAGGTCCTCTGATAGGAGCACCTGGTGCACATTGACACCTGATGTAATGAGTTCCTCTGATAGGAGCACCTGGTGGACGGGGACACCTGATGTAATGAGTTCCTCTGACAGGGGAACCTGGT
Source organism: Aquarana catesbeiana (assembly GCF_042186555.1). Lineage (NCBI taxonomy): Eukaryota > Metazoa > Chordata > Amphibia > Anura > Ranidae > Aquarana > Aquarana catesbeiana. The sequence continues at coordinate 649,161,039 of NC_133328.1, read as the reverse complement.
GGATGGAGACACCTGGTGTAATGAGTTCCTCTGATAGGGGCACCTGGTGGAAAGGGACACCTGATGTAATGAGTTCCTCTGATAGGAGCACCTGGTGGGCGGGAACACCTGATGTAATGAGTTCCTCTGATAGGGGCACCTGGTGGATGGGGACACCTGATGTAATGAGTTCCTCTGATAGGGGCACCTGGTGGACGGGGACACCTGATGTAATGAGTTCCTCTGTTAGGAGCACCTGGTGGACGGGGACACCTGATGTAATGAGTTCCTCTGATAGGAGCACCTGGTGGACAGAGAGACCTGATGTAATGAGGTTCTCTGATAGGAGCACCTGGTGGACGGGGACACCTGATGTAATGAGTTCCTCTGATAGGGACACCTGGTGGACGGGGACACCTGATGTAATGGATTCCTCTGATAGGAGCATCTGGTGGACGGTGACACCTGATGTAATGAGTTCCTCTGATAGGAGCACCTGTGAACGGTGACACCTGATGTAATGAGGTCCTCTGATAGGAGCACCTGGTGCACATTGACACCTGATGTAATGAGTTCCTCTGATAGGAGCACCTGGTGGACGGGGACACCTGATGTGATTAGTTCCTCTGATAGGAGCACCTGGTGGACGGGGACACCTGATGTGATTAATTTCTCTGATAGGAGCACCTGGTGGACGGGGACACCTGATGTAATGAGTTCCTCTGACAGGGGAACCTGGTGGATGGAGACACCTGGTGTAATGAGTTCCTCTGATAGGGGCACCTGGTGGAAAGGGACACCTGATGTAATGAGTTCCTCTGATAGGAGCACCTGGTGGGCGGGAACACCTGATGTAATGAGTTCCTCTGATAGGGGCACCTGGTGGATGGGGACACCTGATGTAATGAGTTCCTCTGATAGGGGCACCTGGTGGATGGGGAGACCTGATGTAATGACTTCCTCTGATAGGAGCACCTGGTGGGCGGGGAGACCTGATGTAATGAGTTCCTCTGATAGGGGCACCTGGTGGACGGGGAGACCTGATGTAATGAGTTCCTCTGATAGGAGCACCTGCTGGACAGGGACACCTGATGAAATGAGTTCCTCTGATAGGGGCGCCTGTTGGACGGGGAGACCTGATGTAATGAGTTCCTCTGATAGGAGCACCTGGTGGACGGGGACACCTGATGTAATGAGGTTCTCTGTTAGGAGCACCTGGTGGACGGGGACACCTGATGTAATGAGTTCCTCTGATAGGAGCACCTGGTGGACAGAGAGACCTGATGTAATGAGGTTCTCTGATAGGAGCACCTGGTGGACGGGGACACCTGATGTAATGAGTTCCTCTGATAGGGACACCTGGTGGACGGGGACACCTGATGTAATGGATTCCTCTGATAGGAGCATCTGGTGGACGGTGACACCTGATGTAATGAGTTCCTCTGATAGGAGCACCTGTGAACGGTGACACCTGATGTAATGAGGTCCTCTGATAGGAGCACCTGGTGCACATTGACACCTGATGTAATGAGTTCCTCTGATAGGAGCACCTGGTGGACGGGGACACCTGATGTGATTAGTTCCTCTGATAGGAGCACCTGGTGGACGGGGACACCTGATGTGATTAATTTCTCTGATAGGAGCACCTGGTGGACGGGGACACCTGATGTAATGAGTTCCTCTGACAGGGGAACCTGGTGGATGGAGACACCTGGTGTAATGAGTTCCTCTGATAGGGGCACCTGGTGGAAAGGGACACCTGATGTAATGAGTTCCTCTGATAGGAGCACCTGGTGGGCGGGAACACCTGATGTAATGAGTTCCTCTGATAGGGGCACCTGGTGGATGGGGACACCTGATGTAATGAGTTCCTCTGATAGGGGCACCTGGTGGATGGGGAGACCTGATGTAATGACTTCCTCTGATAGGAGCACCTGGTGGGCGGGGAGACCTGATGTAATGAGTTCCTCTGATAGGGGCACCTGGTGGACGGGGAGACCTGATGTAATGAGTTCCTCTGATAGGAGCACCTGCTGGACAGGGACACCTGATGAAATGAGTTCCTCTGATAGGGGCGCCTGTTGGACGGGGAGACCTGATGTAATGAGTTCCTCTGATAGGAGCACCTGGTGGACGGGGACACCTGATGTAATGAGGTTCTCTGATAGGAGCACCTGGTGGACGGGGAGACCTGATGTAATGAGGTTCTCTGATAGGAGCACCTGGTGGACGGGGAGACCTGATGTAATGAGTTCCTCTAATAGGAGCACCTGGTGGACGGGGACACCTGATGTAATGAGTTCCTCTGTTAGGAGCACCTGGTGGACGGGGACACCTGATGTAATGAGTTCCTCTGATAGGAGCACCTGGTGGACAGAGAGACCTGATGTAATGAGGTTCTCTGATAGGAGCACCTGGTGGACGGGGACACCTGATGTAATGAGTTCCTCTGATAGGGACACCTGGTGGACGGGGAAACCTGATGTAATGGATTCCTCTGATAGGAGCATCTGGTGGAGGGTGACACCTGATGTAATGAGTTCCTCTGATAGGAGCACCTGGTGAACGGTGACACCTGATGTAATGAGGTCCTCTGATAGGAGCACCTGGTGCACATTGACACCTGATGTAATGAGTTCCTCTGATAGGAGCACCTGGTGGACGGGGACACCTGATGTAATGAGTTCCTCTGATAGGAGCACCTGGTGGACGGGGAGACCTGATGTAATGAGTTCCTCTGATAGGAGCACCTGGTGGACGGGGAGACCTGATGTAATGAGTTCCTCTGATAGGAGCACCTGGTGGATGGAGACACCTGATGAAATTAGTTCCTCTGATAGGGGCGCCTGGTGGACGGGGAGACCTGATGTAATGAGTTCCTCTAATAGGAGCACCTGGTGGACGTGGAGACCTGATGTAATGAGTTCCTCTGATAGGAGCATCTGGTAGACGGGGACACCTGATGTAATGAGTTCCTCTGATAGGGGCTCCTGGTGGACGGTGACACCTGATGTAATGAGTTCCTCTGATAGGAGCACCTGGTGGACGGGGACACCTGATGTAATGAGTTCCTCTGACAGGAGCACCTGGTGAACGGGGAGACCTGATGTAATGAGTTCCTCTGATAGGGGCACCTGGTGGACGGGGAGACCTGATGTAATGAGTTGCTCTGATAGGGGCACCTGGTGGACGGGGAGACCTGATGTAATGAGTTGCTCTGATAGGGGCACCTGGTGGACGGAGACACCTGATGATGTAATGAGGTTCTATGTCTGTGGAGGTGATTGGTCTTCTTTTTTGTTTTATTAAGAAGTTATTTATTTGTCTTAAATGTTGTTTTTTTAATACAAATACAAGAACAAATGTAAAGCTATCCAAGGTTAAAGTGTCCTCATGGTTAATGTCGTAACCCCCCCCCCCCCCCCCCACCATCCCCGGTGTAGGGGAGCAATCTGCCCCTCACATACCCACCACATCTGACAGCTCCTGTACCCACCCTCCAGTGATGCCCCCCTTAGGTATGTGAGTGATAACATGGACTCTCCAGCCTGGCAGAGGAGGCGGTCAGAGAATGTCCGTACAGCTTCATTGTTTATTGTAATGTGGAAGAGACACTTTGCTCCCCACTTCCTTCACTCCTCTTATTATGCCTGTGCTGGCCCGGCTCCTCTACTTAGTCAACTACAGCAATGCACCACCCCCAGTATTGCCCCTGCTTCCCCCGGCAGTGTCAGCCTCTGGGTAATGCCCCCACACCTCCCCGGAGGTGGGATGAGGATTCTCCTTTTATATGGGAGGTTGAGGTTGATTTACTAAATGCAAATTCTCTGTGTACTGCAAGTGCAGTCATGTAGATCTGAGGGGAAGATCTGAAATGAGGGGAAGCTCTGCTGATTTTATCACCCGATACAAGCAGAAATGCTGTTTTCTATTTCCCTTGAATATCCCCCTCAGATCTACATGACTTGTAGTGCACAGGGGATTTGCCTTTAGTAAATAAACCTGCCCCATAGTCTGCCTCTCTCATCACCCGGAAGATGTCTCCTCCCTCTCTGCCACGCCCCATGTTGTGGGCGGGCCTTCAGTGTCCTCACAATATAGGACTGACGGTCCTTCATTGTAAGTGATGACGAGTGAGAGAGCTCCGAGGAGGTAAAGGGATGTGGGGGGGGGGGGGTCATACCATCTGGAGGAGGGTTGAGATGAAGACTGACGAATAAGGATAGAGAAACAAGGAATGACGATTGAAGTATGAGGACTCAAGGATAAGGACTGAGAGATGAAGGATGAGGATTGAGGGAATGAGGATTGAGTGACAGGGGATGAAGAATGAGAGATGAGGATTTAGGGATGACAAAAGATCAGAGACCACAGACATGGTACAGGAGATGATCAGAGACTGCAGACATAGTACAGGAGATGGTCAGAGACTGCAGACATAGTACAGGAGATGATCAGAGACTGCAGACATAGTACATGAGATGGTCAGAGACTGCAGACATAATACAGGAGATGATCAGAGACTGCAGACATAGTACAGGAGATGATCAGAGACTGCAGACATAGTACAGGAGATGATCAGAGACTGCAGACATAGTACAGGAGATGATCAGAGACTGCAGACATAATACAGGAGATGATCAGAGACTGCAGACTTAGTACAGGAGATGATCAGAGACTGCAGACATAGTACAGGAGATGATCAGAGACTGCATAGTACAGGAGATGATCAGAGACTGCAGACATAATACAGGAGATGATCAGAGACTGCAGACATAATACAGGAGATGATCAGAGACTGCAGACATACTACAGGAGATGATCAGAGACTGCAGACATAGTACAGGAGATGATCAGAGACTGCAGACATAATACAGGAGATGATCAGAGACTGCAGACATAATACAGGAGATGATCAGAGACTGCAGACATAATACAGGAGATGATCAGAGACTGCAGACATAATACAGGAGATGGTCAGAGACTGCAGACATAGTACAGGAGATGATCAGAGACTACAGACATAGTACAGGAGATGATCAGAGACTGCAGACATAGTACAGGAGATGATCAGAGACTGCAGACATAATACAGGAGATGATCAGAGACTGCAGACATAATACAGGAGATGATCAGAGACTGCAGACATAATACAGGAGATGGTCAGAGACTGCAGACATAGTACAGGAGATGATCAGAGACTGCAGACATAGTACAAGAGATGATCAGAGACTGCGGACATACAGGTGAAGTCAATATCATGGATTATCTGGTTATAGTGGTATCTGTAAGTGGGTGGGATATATTAGGCAGCAAGTGAACATGTTGTCCCTGAAGTTGATGTGTGGAAAGCAGAAAAAAACAGTTCAGTGCAGTTTGTTGTGTATGGGGGGCTGTGTAGTTGCAGAGCGGTCAGGGTGTCCATGCTGATACATTTCCACAGCCAAAGGTGCCTACAATGGCCATCAGAACTGGACCAAAGAGCAGTGGATGGAGGTGGCCTGGTCTGATCAATTCAGGAATGGTTTGAGGAACACAACAGCAAGGTTGAGGTGTTGAGTTGGCCTCCAAATTCTCCAGATCTCAATCCAATCGAGCATCTGTGGGATGTACTGGAAAAACAGGTCGGATCCATGGGGGCCCCACCCCCCAACTTACAGGATCTGCTTAGTGACGGTTTGGTGCCCAGATACCATGGCGTACCTTCAGAGGTGTCGGGGAGAAATGATACATTGTTTTTCATTGTAATCCTCCTGGGAAATTATACTATCTGTACATTATATGTTTCCAATCTCCTGAGATAATAAACCTAGGCTCGGTTCACACTAGTAGCGGCACGACTTGCAGGTCGCCTCACCGAGGCGACCTGCACACGACTGCCTGGGCGACTTGCAAAACGACTTCTGTATAGAAGTCTATGCAAGTCACCCCAAGTCACCCCCAAAGTAGTACAGGAACCTTTTTCTAAGTCGGAGCGACTTGCGTCGCTCCCCTTAGAACGGTTCCATTGTACAGAACGGGACGCTACTTGTCAGGCGACTAGGTCGCCTGACAAGTCGTCCTAGTGTGAACCGAGCCTTACAGAATTATAAGGCTCGGTTTCCACTAATGTGACTTCTCATGCGACTCGGGACTGCAAAGTCACATGACAAGTCGTACTTCCAGTGATTTCCACTTTGGTCCCATCACAAGAATACACAGGGATTGCTTCAAGTCGCATGAAAATCACGCGACTTTGGGGTTGCAATAGTGCAAACCGAGTCTAACTGATTGATACACAAGGATCTGATTTCGGAGGAACGCACGCCGCAGCATTAAGACTCTATTCACACTGGGGCGATCTGAATCGTGGGTGAAATCTCCGCGAATATGTCCGCGATTCCAAATCGTGGGACGCGTGTGCGATGCCATTACTTCTTAATGGCACCCCAATCATGCCGCGATTGTCGCACGGTAAATTGCGCTGTAGTTGCGGCAAATCGCAATGCACGACGCTTGCTCAAAAAGAGGCACGAGCTTCTCTTTTGATCACCAGTGTCACACGTTGTGATTTGCCGCCATTGCAGCCCAATCTACCGCGCGACAAGCGCGCGCCGTGTTTGGGGTGCTATCGCACGTGCGTCCTGCGATTCACCGCGCTTTGCAGTTCAAATCGCTCCGGGTGTGAACGGAGCCTTAGGACCAGCTCACACCACAACGCGTTGCGGGAAAGACGCGTTCCGTATGCGTTTTGACACACCGCGCTGGCAATGCACTGCCTTTTGCGATCTGCTGCGGGGGCCAATGCATTGTTGACGGCGTCCCCCCCCCCCCCCCAGCGCAGATCGCAAATGCAGTGCGTTTGCAGCCACCAAATCGCATGCACTACTGTCTCTGTGTTCCAGTGCAATTTTAGCCCAATCAGATGAGTGGGCTGCAAAATCGCACCGCAATGCAGAGAAATCGCAACGCAGAAAAATCGCACCACGCGATAAGGAGGTGGAATTGTTACCGGCGCCCACTAAACCTGACCAGGTTCATAAATGGGGCCACTCTGTAAGCGGTGCAATGCACGCGGTTGTGGTGCGCTTGCGTGGCGATCACGGGGGTTAAAGCAGGTGGTGAGGAAGCGATACCACTCCTCAGCACCTGTCAAATGCCATCCGAAGAGCGATGAAAATGTGGATCGTTTTTCAGAGAGCAAAAGAAAGCGTGAGCAAGCCCTTGAAGCACAGGTGCCCAACTGGCGGCCCTCCACCCGTTGTGGAACTACAAGTCCCATCATGCCTCTGCCTGTGGGAGTCACGCTTCTAACTGTCAGCCTTGCAATGCCTCATGGGACTTGTAGTTCTGCACCAGCCGCTGAGGCCATACTTAGAAGTCGTTCTGTCCTGTAACACCGCATACAGCTTTAAGACTTCCCCCCGACTTGTTATTTAAAGGAATCGTCTATTTTCAATGTTCCCCTCGAAGTCACAGGAAACCCCCCCCCCCACGCTCTTATTTTTGTATTGGTCCAAGTCCCCTCTGGCAGTGCCCCCCCCCCCTTATCAACCTTAAAATTTACCAGAATTAAAAAAGAAGATGACCCCCCCTCCCATAGACTTCAATGGGATTTGTGCCTGACTGGCTGAGCAGGTTGTCAGTGACATGCCGTGTCGGGGGAGGGAGCAGTGCTGGAGGAAGGGGGGGGGGGAGTTGTAGCTCTGGATGTGACGGAGGGGAGGAGGTACTTCCTGCTTCCTCTCCAGCACAGGCTGATCTTGGGGCCCGTTGGCTCTGCAGAGCTGTGTGTGGGATTCTGGGGGATCTCCATGGCTCTGGTCAGGTTGTGGTAGGCAGGCGGGGGGCCCCTGGACATCTCCCAGATGATCTGCTCAGTGACGGCTGGAGACAGACTGAGTCTCTCCTCCACCCGGAGGGAGCTGGAGAAACCCCTGCCGGAGGGGGACACGGCACAGGTAGGAGACATTGGGGGCTTGCTGGACATACCTGTACATGTATGATATGTGACATGTGTGTCCAACTCCATATCTGCATGTACAAGTATATATCTGCATGAAGAAGTATATACAGCTTCTACATACCTACTACATTCCCACATGTATATCCTCCATACGTCTTCATCTACTACATACCCACATGTATATCCTCCATACGTCTTCATCTACTACATACCCACATGTATATCCTCCATACGTCTTCATCTACTACATACCCACATGTAGAACCTCCATACGTCTTCATCTACTACATACCCACATGTATATCCTCCATACGTCTTCATCTACTACATACCCACATCTAGAGCCTCCATACGTCTTCATCTATTACATTCCCACATGTATATCCTCCATACGTCTTCATCTATTACATTCCCACATGTAGAACCTCCATACGTCTTCATCTATTACATTCCCACATGTATATCCTCCATACGTCTTCATCTACTACATTCCCACATGTATATCCTTCATACGTCTTCATCTATTACATTACCACATGTATATCCTTCATACGTCTTCATCTATTACATTCCCACATGTATATCCTCCATACGTCTTCATCTACTACATACCCACATCTAGAGCCTCCATACGTCTTCATCTATTACATTCCCACATGTATATCCTTCATACGTCTTCATCTACTAAATACCCACATGAATATCCTCCATACGTCTTCATCTACTACATACCTACATGTAGAACATCCATACGTCTTCATCTACTACATACCCACATCTAGAGCCTCCATACGTCTTCATCTATTACATTACCACATGTATATCCTTCATACGTCTTCATCTATTACATTACCACATGTATATCCTTCATACGTCTTCATCTATTACATTACCACATGTATATCCTTCATACGTCTTCATCTATTACATTCCCACATGTATATCCTTCATACGTCTTCATCTACTAAATACCCACATGAATATCCTCCATACGTCTTCATCTACTACATACCTACATGTAGAACATCCATACGTCTTCATCTACTACATACCCACATCTAGAACCTCCATACGTCTTCATCTACTACATACCTACATGTATATCCTCCATACGTCTTCATCTACTACATACCTACATGTAGAACATCCATACGTCTTCATCTACTACATACCCACATCTAGAACCTCCATACGTCTTCATCTACTACATACCTACATGTAGAACCTCCATACGTCTTCATCTACTACATACCCACATCTAGAACCTCCATACGTCTTCATCTACTACATACCTACATGTAGAACCTCCATACGTCTTCATCTACTTCATTCCCACATGTAGAACCTCCATGCGTCTTCATCTACTTCATTCCCACATGTATATCCTCCATACGTCTTCATCTACTACATACCCACATCTAGAACCTCCATACGTCTTCATCTACTACATACCCACATCTAGAACCTCCATACGTCTTCATCTACTACATACCTACATGTAGAACCTCCATACGTCTTCATCTACTTCATTCCCACATGTAGAACCTCCATACGTCTTCATCTACTTCATTCCCACATGTATATCCTCCATACGTCTTCATCTACTACATACCCACATCTAGAACCTCCATACCTCTTCATCTACTACATACCCACATGTATATCCTCCATACGTCTTCATCTACTACATACCCACATGTAGAACCTCCATACGTCTTCATCTACTACATACCTACATGTAGAACATCCACACGTCTTCATCTAATACATACCCACATGTATATCCTCCATACGTCTTCATCTACTACATACCCACATGTAGAACATCCACACGTCTTCATCTACTACATACCCACATGTAGAACATCCATACGTCTTCATCTACTACATTCCCACATCTAGAACCTCCATACGTCTTCATCTACTACATACCTACATGTAGAACATCTATACGTCTTCATCTACTACATACCTACATGTATATCCTCCATACGTCTTCATCTACTACATACCCACATGTAGATCATCCATACGTCTTCATCTACTACATTCCCACATCTAGAACCTCCATACGTCTTCATCTACTACATACCTACATGTAGAACATCTATACGTCTTCATCTACTACATACCTACATGTATATCCTCCATATGTCTTCATCTACTACATATCCACATCTATATCCTCCATACGTCTTCATCTACTACATTCCCACATCTAGAACCTCCATACGTCTTCATCTACTACATACCTACATGTAGAACATCCATACGTCTTCATCTACTACATACCTACATGTATATCCTCCATATGTCTTCATCTACTACAAACCTACATGAATATCCTCCATGCGTCTTCATCTACTACATACCTACATGTATATCCTCCATACGTCTTCATCTACTACATACCTACATGTAGAACCTCGATACGTCTTTATCTACTACATACCTACATGTAGAACCTTTGTTCGTCTTCATCTGCTACATACCTACATGTATATCCTCCATATGTCTTCATCTACTACATATCCACATCTATATCCTCCATACGTCTTCATCTACTACATTCCCACATCTAGAACCTCCATACGTCTTCATCTACTACATACCTACATGTATATCCTCCATATGTCTTCATCTACTACATATCCACATCTATATCCTCCATACGTCTTCATCTACTACATTCCCACATCTAGAACCTCCATACGTCTTCATCTGCTACATACCTACATGTATATCCTCCATATGTCTTCATCTACTACATATCCACATGTATATCCTTCATACGTCTTCATCTACTACATACCCACATGTATATCTTCCATACGTCTTCATCTACTACATATCCACATGTATATCCTTCATACGTCTTCATCTACTACATACCTACATGAATATCCTCCATACTTCTTCATCTACTACATACCTACATGTATATCCTCCATATGTCTTCATCTACTACAAACCTACATGAATATCCTCCATACGTCTTCATCTACTACATACCTACATGTATATCCTCCATACGTCTTCATCTACTACATACCCACATGTAGAACCTTGATACGTCTTCATCTACTACATACCTACATGTAGAACCTTCGTTCATCTTCATCTACTACATACCTACATGTATATCCTCCATATGTTTTCATCTACTACATACCTACATGTAGAACATCCATACATCTTCATCCTTCTAGATTGTAAGCTCTAACGAGCAGGGCCCTCTGATCCCTCCTGTATTGTATTGTATTTGTACTGTATTCCCGGTAAAGCGATGTGCAAACTGTTGGCGCTATATAAATCCTGTATAATAATAATAATAATCTACTACATACCTACATGTATAACCTCCATAGGTCCTCATCTACTACAAACCTACATGTATATCCTCCTTAGGTCTTCATCCACTACATACCTACATCTATAACCTCTATACGTCTTCTACTACTACATACCTACATGTAGAACCTCCATAGGGCCTCATCTACGTCATACCCACATGTATATCCTCCGTACATCTTCGTGTACTAAATACCCACATGTATAACGTCTTCATCTACTACATATCTACATGTATAGCCTACATAGGTCTTTATCTACAACCTAGCTACATGTATAAACTCCATATGTCTTCATCTACTTCGTACCCACATGTGAAACCTCCATACGTCTTCATCTACCACATACCCATATGTATATCCTCCATACGTCTTCATCTACTACATACCTACATGTAGAACCTCGATACGTCTTTATCTACTACATACCTACATGTATATCCTCCATACGTCTTCATCTACTACATACCTACATGTAGAACCTCGATACGTCTTTATCTACTACATACCTACATGTAGAACCTTTGTTCGTCTTCATCTATTACATTCCCACATGTATATCCTCCATACATCTTCATCTACCACATACCCACATGTATATCCTCCATACATCTTCTTCTACTATATGTAAAACCTCCATACCTCTTCATCTAGTACAGGCGTACCTCACTTTTATGTACACAATGTGACCAGAGCATGTATGTAAAACAAAAATGTACTTAAGATGAAGCAATACCTTTTTTCGCTTCTAGGGTGTAGTGGGGGTGTCAGGGGCTGTATTGGGGGTGTCAGGGGCACACTGGAACAGGGCAGGCTGCTCTCTCGGAGCTTCAGCTCCTTCTACTGTGGCTGCAAAATGTCTGTACAATACTTACGAGGCACTTTGCATACACTCTCGGGTATGTCCGTTCTCGCAAGTGTACGTAAAGTGAGTGTACTTAAAGCGGTGTATGCCTGTACATACAGTGGGGACGGAAAGTATTCAGACCCCCTTACATTTTTCACTCTTTGTTATATTGCAGCCATTTGCTAAAATAATTTAAGTTCATTTTTTTTCCTCATTAATGTACACACAGCACCCCATATTGTACACACAGCCCCCCATATTGTACACACAGCCCCCCATATTGTACACACAGCCCCCCATATTGTACACACAGCACCCCATATTGTACACACAGCCCCCCATATTGTACACACAGCACCCCATATTATACACACAGCACCCCATATTGTACACACAGCCCCCCATATTGTACACACAGCTCCCCATATCGTACACACAGCACCTCATATCGTACACACAGCACCCCATATTGTACACACAGCCCCCCATATTGTACATACAGCCCCCCATATTGTACACACAGCACTCCATATTGTACACACAGCCCCCCATATTGTACACACAGCCCCCCATATTGTACACACAGCACCCCATATTGTACACACAGCCCCCCATATCGTACACACAGCCCCCCATATCGTACACACAGCCCCCCATATTGTACACACAGCACCCCATATTGTACACACAACACCCCATATTGTACACACAACCCCCCATATTATACACACAGCCCCCCATATTGTACACACAGCCCCCCATATTGTACACACAGCCCCCATATTGTACACACAGCACCCCATATTGTACACACAGCCCCCCATATCGTATACACAGCCCCCCATATTGTACACACAGCCCCCCATATTGTACACACAGCCCCCCATATTGTACACACAGCACTCCATATTGTACACACAGCACCCCATATTGTACACACAGCCCCCCATATCGTACACACAGCCCCCCATATTGTACACACAGCACCCCATATTGTACACACAACACCCCATATTGTACACACAACACCCCATATTATACACACAGCCCCCCATATTGTACACACAGCCCCCCATATTGTACACACAGCCCCCATATTGTACACACAGCACCCCATATTGTACACACAGCCCCCCATATCGTATACACAGCCCCCCATATTGTACACACAGCCCCCCATATTATACACACAGCACCCCACATTGACAGAAAAACACAGAATTGTTGACATTTTTGAAGATTTATTAAAAAAGAAAAACTGAAATATCACATGATCCTAAGTATTCAGACCCTTTGCTGTGACACTCATATATATAACTCAGGTGCTGTCCATTTCTTCTGATCATCCTTGAGATGGTTCTACACCTTCATTTGAATCCAGCTGTGTTTGATTATACTGATTGGACTTGATTAGGAAAGCCACACACCTGTCTATAAAAGACCTTACAGCTCACAGTGCATGTCAGAGCAAATGAGAATCATGAGGTCAAAGGAACTGCCTGAAGAGCTCAGAGACAGAATTGTGGCAAGGCACAGATCTGGCCAAGGTTACAAAAACATTTCTGCTGCACTTAAGGTTCCTAAGAGCACAGTGGCCTCCATAATCCTTAAATGGAAGACGTTTGGGACGACCAGAACCCTTCCTAGAGCTGGCCGTCCGGCCAAACTGAGCTATCAGGGGAGAAGAGCCTTGGTAAGAGAGGTAAAGAAGAATCCAAAGATCACTGTGGCTGAGCTCCAGAGATGCAGTCGGGAGATGGGAGAAAGTTGTAGAAATTCAACCATCACTGCAGCCCTCCACCAGTCGGGGCTTTATGGCAGAGTGGCCCGACGGAAGCCTCTCCTCAGTGCAAGACACATGAGACCGCATGGGCACACAAAAGCCCGACTCCAAGATGGTGAGAAATAAGATTCTCTGGTCTGATGAGACCAAGATAGAACTTTTTGGCCTTAATTCTAAGCGGTATGTGTGGAGAAAACCAGGCACTGCTCATCACCTGTCCAATACAGTCCCAACAGTGAAGCATGGTGGTGGCAGCATCATGCTGTGGGGGTGTTTTCCAGCTGCAGGGACAGGACGACTGGTTGCAATTGAGGGAAAGATGAATGCGGCCAAGTACAGGGATATCCTGGACGAAAACCTTCTCCAGAGTACTCAGGACCTCAGACTGGGCCGAAGGTTTACCTTCCAACAAGACAATGACCCTAAGCACACAGCTAAAATAATGAAGGAGTGGCTTCACAACAACTCAGTGACTGTTCTTGAATGGGCCAGCCAGAGCCCTGACTTAAACCCAATTGAGCATCTCTGGAGAGACCTAAAAATGGCCGTCCACCAACGTTTACCATCCCCCCTGACAGAACTGGAGAGGATCTGAGAGGAGGAATGGCAGAGGATCCCCAAATCCAGGTGTGAAAAACTTGTATCTTTCCCAAAAAGACTCATCAAAAGGGGCTTCTACTAAATACTGAGCAAAGGGTCTGAATACTTAGGACCATGTGATATTTCAGGTTTTCTTTTTTAATAAATCTGCAAAAATGTCAACAATTCTGTGTTTTTCTGTCAATATGGGGTGCTGTGTGTACAATATGGGGGGCTGTGTGTACAATATGGGGTGCTGTGTGTACAATATGGGGTGCTGTGTGTACAATATGGGGGGCTGTGTGTACAATATGGGGTGCTGTGTGTACAATATGGGGGGCTGTGTGTACAATATGGGGGTCCTGTGTGTACAATATGGGGTGCTGTGTGTACAATATGGAGGGCTGTGTGTATAATATGGGGGGCTGTGTGTACAATACGGGGTGCTGTGTGTACAATATGGGGGTGCTGTGTGTACAATATGGGGTGTTGTGTGTACAATATGGGGGGCTGTGTGTACAATATGGGGTGCTGTGTGTACAATATGGGGGGCTGTGTGTACAATATGGGGTGTTGTGTGTACAATATGGGGTGCTGTGTGTACAATATGGGGTGCTGTGTGTACAATATGAGGTGCTGTGTGTACAATATGGAGTGCTGTGTGTACAATATGGGGGGCTGTGTGGACACTATGGGGTGCTGTGTGTACAATATGGGGTGCTGTGTGTACAATATGGGGTGCTGCGTGTACAATATGGGGGGCTGCGTGTACAATATGGGGTGCTGTGTGTACAATATGGAGTGCTGTGTGTACAATATGGGGTGCTGTGTGTACAATAGGGGGTGCTGTGTGTACAATATGGGGTGCTGTGTGTACAATATGGGGTGATGTGTGTACAATATGGAGTGCTGTGTGTACAATATGGGGTGCTGCGTGTACAATATGGGGGGCTGTGTGTACAATATGAGGTGCTGTGTGTATAATATGGGGTGCTGTGTGTACAATGTGGGGGGCTGTGTGTACAATATGGGGTGCTGTGTGTACAATATGGGGGGCTGTGTGTACAATATGGGGGGCTGTGTGTACAATATGGGGTGCTGTGTGTACAATATGGGGTGCTGTGTGTACAATATGGGGGGCTGTGTGTACAATATGGGGTGCTGTGTGTACAATATGGGGGGCTGTGTGTACAATATGGGGGTCCTGTGTGTACAATATGGGGTGCTGTGTGTACAATATGGAGGGCTGTGTGTATAATATGGGGGGCTGTGTGTACAATACGGGGTGCTGTGTGTACAATATGGGGGTGCTGTGTGTACAATATGGGGTGTTGTGTGTACAATATGGGGGGCTGTGTGTACAATATGGGGTGCTGTGTGTACAATATGGGGGGCTGTGTGTACAATATGGGGTGTTGTGTGTACAATATGGGGTGCTGTGTGTACAATATGGGGTGCTGTGTGTACAATATGAGGTGCTGTGTGTACAATATGGAGTGCTGTGTGTACAATATGGGGGGCTGTGTGGACACTATGGGGTGCTGTGTGTACAATATGGGGTGCTGTGTGTACAATATGGGGTGCTGCGTGTACAATATGGGGGGCTGTGTGTACAATATGGGGTGCTGTGTGTACAATATGGAGTGCTGTGTGTACAATATGGGGTGCTGTGTGTACAATAGGGGGTGCTGTGTGTACAATATGGGGTGCTGTGTGTACAATATGGGGTGATGTGTGTACAATATGGGGTGCTGTGTGTACAATATGGGGTGCTGTGTGTACAATATGGGGTGATGTGTGTACAATATGGAGTGCTGTGTGTACAATATGGGGTGCTGCGTGTACAATATGGGGGGCTGTGTGTACAATATGAGGTGCTGTGTGTATAATATGGGGTGCTGTGTGTACAATGTGGGGGGCTGTGTGTACAATATGGGGTGCTGTGTGTACAATATGGGGTGCTGTGTGTACATTAATGAGGGAAAAAATGAACTTAAATGATTTTAGCAAATGGCTGCAATATAACAAAGAGTGAAAAATTTGAGGGGGTCTGAATACTTTCCGTCCTCACTGTACCTACAACTAGAACCTCGATACGTCTTCATCTACTTCATACCCACTTGTATAACCTCTATTATGTCTTCACCTACTACATACAGTGCCTTGAAAAAGTATTCATACCCCTTGACATTTCCCACATTTTCTCATGTTACAACCAAAAACGTAAATGTATTTTATTGGGATTTTATGTGATAGACCAACACAAAGTGTCACATAATTGTGAAGTGGAAGGAAAATGATACAAATAAATATGTGAAAAGTGTGTGTGTGGGGGGGGGGCATTTGTATGGCGCCCCCCGGAGTCAATACTTTGTAGAACCCCCTTTCTCTACAAGTCTTTTTGGGGTGTCTCTACCAGCTTTGCACATCTAGAGAGGACATTTCTGCCCATTCTTCTTTGTAAAATATCTCAAGCTCTGTCAGATTGGATGGAGAGCGTCTGTGAACAGCAATTTTCAAGTCTTGCTACAGATTCTCAATGTGATTTAGGTCTGGACTGTGACTGGGCCATTCTAACACATGAATATGCTGTGATCTAAACCAGGGGTGTCCAAACTTTTTTCAAAGAGGGCCAGATTTGATGAAGTGAACATGCGTGAGGGCCGACCATTTTTCCTGACATTCTTTGAACCATTAAAATTCGGTCTAAGTGTGTTTGTCCGATCACTAATACACGGCCCAACAAGAATTCTCCTGCCTTTGTGGCTGTGTGTGGTAAAGAGAAGAGCTTGGGCGTGTTATTTGGATATACCGTATTTATTGGCATATAACACCTTCACTTTAAGAGGGAAGTTCCAGGAACAAACTTAAGTTTTAAATAAAGAACTGTGAAGCAAAATAAGGGTCAGTGCCCATCAATACAGCCCGATCAGATCAGTGCCCATCTGCAGCCTCACCATTGCAATCAATGCAGCCTTACCATTGCAATCAATGCAGCCTCACCATTGCCATGAATACAGCCTTAGCATCAATGCAGCCTCACCATTGCAATCAATGCAGACTCACCATTGCCATGAATGCAGCCTCACCATTGCCATGATTGCAGCCTCACCATTGCCAATTTTAAATAAAGAACTGTGAAGCAAAATAAGGGTCAGTGCCCATCAATACAGCCCGATCAGTGCCCATCTGCAGCCTCACCATTGCAATCAATGCAGCCTTACCATTACAATCAATGCAGCCTCACCGTTGCAATCAATGCAGCCTCACCATTGCCATGAATACAGCCTTAGCATCAATGCAGCCTCACCATTGCAATCAATGCAGCCTCACCGTTGCAATTAATGCAGCCTCACAATTGCCATGAATGCAGCCTCACCATTGCAATCAATGCAGCCTCACCATTGCAATCAATGCAGCCTCACCATTGCCATGAATGCAGCCTCGCCATTGCAATCAATGCAGCCTTACCATTGCAATCAATGCAGCCTCACAATTGCCATGAATGCAGCCTCACCATTGCAATCAATGCAGCCTTACCATTGCAATCAATGCAGACTCACCATTGCCATGAATGCAGCCTCACCATTGCCATGATTGCAGCCTCACCATTGCCAATTTTAAATAAAGAACTGTGAAGCAAAATAAGGGTCAGTGCCCATCAATACAGCCCGATCAGTGCCCATCTGCAGCCTCACCATTGCAATCAATGCAGCCTTACCATTACAATCAATGCAGCCTCACCGTTGCAATCAATACAGCCTCACCGTTGCCATGAATACAGCCTTAGCATCAATGCAGCCTCACCATTGCAATCAATGCAGCCTCACCGTTGCAATTAATGCAGCCTCACAATTGCCATGAATGCAGCCTCACCATTGCAATCAATGCAGCCTCACCATTGCAATCAATGCAGCCTCACCATTGCCATGAATGCAGCCTCGCCATTGCAATCAATGCAGCCTTACCATTGCAATCAATGCAGACTCACCATTGCCATGAATGCAGCCTCACCATTGCCATGATTGCAGCCTCACCATTGCCATTGCCATGAATGCAGCCTCACCATTGCCATGATTGCAGCCTCACCATTGCCATTGCCATGAATGCAGCCTCACCATTGCAATCAATGCAGCCTTACCATTGAAATGAATGCAGCCTTACCTTTGCCATGAATGCAGCCTCACCATTGCCATCAGCGCAGCCTGATTGATGCCCATCTGCAGCCTCGAAGGGGACAGGTAGGAGGTGTGATGAGCACCAACAGATTACATACAGGAGAATCTCCTGTTTACTTGGCGGCCTCTTTATTACAAAGTCCCGCCTCCTATGATAGACAGCACAGTCATCCAATGCCAGCCCAGGAGACGGGACTTCCTATTATAGATGCTGCCAAGTAAACAGGAGATTCTCCTGTATGTACTCTGACGGCGCTCGTCCAGCCCCCTCCGAGGCAGCGCCGATAAATACGATATATATCCAAATCACCAGGGGGGCCGTTTTAAACCGGAACGCAGGCCGGACTTTGGACGTGACTGATCTAAACCATTCCATTGTAGCTCTGGCTGGATGTTTCGGGTCGTTGTCCTGCTGGAAGGTGAACCTCCCCCCCAGTCTCAAGTCTTTTGTAGACTCTAATGCCGCGTACACATGATCGGAATTTCGGCCCGCAAAAGACCGATGAGAGTTTTTCATCGGAAAATGCGTCCGTGTGTATGCACCATCGGACTTTTGCTGGCCAAATTCCAGCCAGCAAAAGATTGAAAGCATGTTCTTAATTTTTCGGTCGGGAAAAGTTCCTATCCGAAAATGCGATCGTCTGTGGCAATTCTGACGCGCAAAATTCCTACGCATGCTCGGAAACAATTCGACGCATGCTCGGAAGCATTGAACTTCATTTTCTCGGCTCGTCGTAGTGTACATCACCGCGTTCTTGACGGTCGTAAGTTCAGCGAACTTTTGCGTGACCGTGTGTATGCAAGGCAAACTTGAGCGGAATCCCGTCGGAAAAGCCGTCTTATCTTTTTCCGACGAGAAGTCCGATCGTGTGTACGCGGCATAACAGGGTTTCTACTAAGATTGTCCTGTATTTGGCCCCATCCATCTTCCCATCAACTCTGATCAGCTTCCCTGTCCCTGCGGAAGAAAAGCATCCCCACCACATGATGCTGCCACCACCATGTTTCACGGTGGGGATGGTGTGTTCAGGGTGATGTGCAGTGTTAGTTTTCCCCACACATAGCGTTTTACTTTTAGGCCAAATAGTTGAATTTTGGTCTCATCTAACCAGAGCACCTTCTTCCACATGTTTGCTGTGTCCTCCACATGTCTTTCACCAATGTCTTTCTTCTTGTCACTCTTCCATAAAGGGCAGATTTGTGGAGCACACGACTAATAGTTGTCCTGTGGACAGATTCTCCCACCTGAGCTGTGGATCTCTGCAGCTCCTCCAGAGTTACCATGGACCTCTTGGCTCTTCTCTGATGAATGCTCTCCTTGCCCGGCTGGTCAGTTTAGGTGGACGGCCATGTCTTGGTAGGTTTGCAGTTGTGCCATACTCTTTCCATTTTCCGATGATGGATTGAACAGAGCTCCGTGAGATGTTCAAAGCTTGGGAGATTTTTTTATAACCTAACCCTGCTTTATACTTCTCCACAACTTTATCCCTGACCTGTCTGGTGTGTTCCTTGGCCTTCATGATGCTGTTTGTTCACTAAGGTTCTCTAACAAACCTCTGAGGGCTTCACAGAAAAGCTGTATTTATACTGAGATTAAATTACACACAGGTGGACTCTATTTACTAATTAGGTGACTTCTGAAGGCAATTGGTTCCATTAGATTTTAGTTAGGGGGATCAGAGTAAAGGGGGCTGAATGCACCCCACACTTTTCAGATGTTTATTTGTAAAAATTTTGAAAAACAATTATAATTTTCCTTCCACTTCACAATTATGGGCCACTTTGCGTTAAATAAAATTCCAATAAAATATATTTATGTTTTTTGTTGTACCATGACAAAATGTGGAAAATGTCAAGTGGTATGAATTCTTTTTTAAGGCACTGTACCTACATGTATATCCCCCGTACATCTTCATCTACTACATACCTACATGTATATCCCCCATACATCTTCATCTACTACATACCTACAGTACTTGTAGAACCTCCATATGTCTTTATCTACTACATACCTACATGTAGAACCTCAATACGTCTTCATCTACTACACACCCACATCTAGAGCCTCCATACGTCTTCATCTACTACATACCCACATGTAGAACTGCCATATGTTTTTATTTACTATATCCCTTCTAGTACATCCTCCATACGTCTTCATCGACTACATACTTACATGTAGAACCTCTTTCTCTTCATCTACTACATACAGTACATGTAGAACCGCCATACCATGTAGGAAGACAATGTTTGGTCTTTCCTGGATCACTTGCTGATGTGGGTGCAGTCCAGGAGATGAACTGAGATGTATGGTCCCGGCACCGTATGACCCCCATCCCATATTCTTCCAGGTTCCGGTGACCTTTGATGATGTGGCAGCTTACTTCTCGGAGGACGAGTGGAAGGACCTGGAAGAATGTCAGAAGGAACTTTACAAAGATATGATGAAAGAGAATTATGAGGCGCTAATATCTCTGGGTAATTCTAAGAAGGACAAGTCCATATATTCTGCAGATTATTCCATCACTGACTCCTCTACAAATCTACAGAACATTGCTCTATCCCATCCACTACCTTACAGATCCATATTAATATATTCTGCATATTATTCCACCACTGACCTCTCTACAGATCTGCAGAGCATTATTCTGTGTCCCCCCCCTCCTAAACCATACCAGGCCATATGCCCTCAACATGGGGGTGAACTAGGGCAGGGGGGCTCTGCCCCCCCCACCCCAAAGCACCTTGTCCCCATTTTGATGGGGACAAGAGCCTCTTCCCCACAACCCTGGCCAGTGGTTGTGGGGGTCTTTGTGAGTGGGGGGGCCTTATCAGTATCTGGAAGCCCCTTTTAACAGATCTCCCAGATCCTACCCCCCCCCCCCCATGAGAATGAGGAGAGGTGCATAGTACCCCTACCCATTCACCAAAAATGTGTAAAAAATTAGTTATGACACAACATGAGTTTTTGACAATTCCTTCCATTCCAATGTCCCCCATAGTAGATCCAACATCACTCACGAAGCCTTCCGCTACTGCTGACTCGAAAAAATAAAATAAAAAAACCCTCCCATTTCACCGAAGGCTCCCGCTGTCGGCCTGCTCCGCCGTCTGACAGTTCCTAAAGCAGAGTTCCCGCCCCCCCTCCGAAAATTAAAAGTCAGCATCTACAAATACTGTAACTGCTGACTATTACTATTAGGACACTTAGCTGTCCGGACATCCAGCAGTGTCCTCACCCGAACCGATTCTTGAATCAGCTCTTGGGTGCTGGCGCCGCCATCTCAGCTAAGGGAAACTGGCAGGAAAGCCTAGCGGCTTTACAGCCGGTTTCCTATTGCACATGGGCGAATCGCGCTGTGCTCTGTGAATGGCCTGGCTGTGGGGTGAAGGAGGAGAACAATAAACTTCCAGCTCACTTCGCCGCAGTGAACTCAGCCGGAAGTGGGAGTGGGTGCCTGTCAATACCAGGTACCGGCCCCCCCCCCCCAAAAGGTACCAAATTTGGCAGCGGAGTGGGGGAGGAGGCAGACAAGCTGGGCTTCCCCTTTTGGGTGGAGCTCCGCTTTAAATAGCGAAGGGGCGGGGCCATCCAGCAATGTCACTAAATGGCCCTGCCCCCTCATAATCAGGTGACTCCGCCCCTTAGTTATTTTAATAATGTCAGGCAGCAGAGCAGGCAGATGTCGGAAGCCTTCGACGAGACTGGAGGATTTTTTTTTTTTTTTCGGGTCCGACGATGGCGGCGGCATCGTGATTGATGATAGATCTACATCAGGTGACATTTATTTTTATTTTTTAATAAAGGACTTGTCCAAGACTCGTGTTGTGTCTTTGCTCACTTTTTACACTTTTTTGGTGAATGGGTAAGGGTACTATGTAGCCCATACTCATTCACATGGTGGGGGCGCCAGATTCTGATAAGCCCCCCCCACCTGCTGACCCCCACAACCACCGGCCAAGGTTGTGGGGAAGAGGCCCTTGTCCCCACCAACATGGGGACAAAGTGCTTCGGGGTGAAGGGGCAGAGCCCCCCCTGCCCTAAAGCACCTCCCATATTGAGGGCATGTGGCCTGGTATGGTTCAAGGGGGGGGCATGCTCGTCCCCCCCTCCCTTTTCCTGGCCTGTATGCTGGGATAAGGGTCTGGTATGGATTTTGGGGGAGACCCCACCATTTTTTTTTATTTTGGCATGGTTTGGCGGGGCACACTGTTTTTGTTCTGACTTTTCTTTTGCCGGCATTCTTCACCACTGACAGCTGATGAGTCATAGGTTGTCAAGGATGCGGCGGCCAGCTTCCCGACCCGCTCCTTAACAACCAGCTATTCTTCATAAAGAATTCAAATCAATCGATCATTTTTCGACCAATCCGAATTCAAATCGTTCCGAAAATTTGCAATTTGTTAGAAAATTAATATACGAAACAAAATTAAAGAGAATTTCAATGAAATTTGTTACTATTTAATTCGGAGATTCGGATACATCCGAATCTCTGTATAAATAAACATTTGTCCGAATTTATATTTGGACCGAAACAAATTGCGCATGTCTGCTCTGTACTAATTATATTCAAGAATAAGAGCTCTTCTTTGCATTGTGTAAGTTCCATGTGATGGCTTTTGGTCCTGTTACTCACTCTCATTCTCTCCCTGTCTCTCTCTTTCCATCATAGAGGACGGACCAGTGAATGACAAAGAGAAGATTATCTCCAAGTACAACGAGAAGTTGGACAATGTTGTCCCGTCGGCACTGCCCGTCTTGGATCCCTCTTCCGCATGTCCTGGCATTGTGGGTAACAGTAGCAGTCAGTCTGCCAGCGGTCAGCCCCAGGGGAACAAGGAAGAGGTCAATGCTGAACACACCTCATCCTACTTGGACAACTTCAGCCCCGGCATGGCCCAGGCCGATCCTACCAAGGACGAGGGGGAGAAAGCCTACCGGTGCACAGTGTGTGGGAAGAACTTCCGAAAGCGGGACAGCCTAAAGCGACACCAGCAGACTCACACAGGGGAGCGCCCCTACAACTGCATAGAGTGTGGGAAGAGCTTCATCCAGAAGCAGCACTTGGTCACCCACCTCCGGACCCACACGGGGGAACGGCCTTACAAATGCGAGGAGTGTGGGAAGAGCCTGAGCACCAACGAACGGCTGAAGATCCACCAGAGGATCCACACTGGGGAACGCCCCTACAAGTGCGAAGACTGCGGCAAGAGTTTTCGAGCCCACCGGGTGCTGAAAGTTCACCAGCAGACCCACACTGGCGAGCGCATCCACAAGTGCGAGGAGTGCGGCAAACGCTTTCGGCACAAGCAGACGCTCATGGCCCACCAGAGGAGCCATTCCGGGGAGACCAGTTACAGCTGTAACGAATGTGACGAAAGTTTCCGAACCTTCAAGCACCTGAAGTTCCACCAAAAGCTGCACCGCGGAGAAAAGCCACATGAGTGCGAGGACTGCGGAAAGGGGTTTAGAAAACGAGAGCACTTGAGGCGACATCAGCAGATCCACACGGGTGAACGTCCTTTCTCCTGTGAGGAATGCGGCAAGGGCTTTATCCAGAAGCATCACCTTATCCGCCACCAGAGGACCCACTCTGGTGAACGACCTTTCACTGTGGTCATTGTAGAAGAGTTACCGTACTCTAACCCATCCAATGGCAACTGCCGAGGCAGCCCACACATTTGCAGTGAGTGCGGAAAAAGCTTTACCACATACGAGCACCTGAAGAGACACAACCGGCTCCACACTGGCCAGCGGCCCAACAAGTGTGAAGACTGCGGCAGGACCTTTAAGTCTCAGAAGCTCTTAAAAGCCCATAAAAAGGCCCAGGATGAGGAGACGGGGCAGTGCCGGGATGAAGACAGTGAAAACAGCGAGAGCCAGCGCCCGGCGCCCGGAGAGAAGCCATTCGAGTGCGGCGAGTGTGGCAAAATGTTCCGCTTCCTGAAGCACTTGAAGTTCCACCTTCACACCCACACTGGGGAGAGGCCCTTCAAGTGTGAGTCTTGCCAGAAAACCTTTCGCAAACGGGACTGCCTGAAGAGGCACCAGCAGATCCACACAGGGGAGCGACCGTTTACCTGCACTGACTGCGGCAAAGGCTTCATCCAGAAGCAACACTTGGTGAGACACCAGAGAACTCACACCGGGGAACGCCCCTACATCTGCAGCGAGTGCGGCAAAACGTTCAGCACCTGCGAGCATCTGAAGATCCACGGCCGCACCCACACGGGGGAAAAACCGTACAAGTGCAACGACTGCGGGCAAAGCTTCCGTAAGCGGGAGTACCTCAAGTGCCACCAGCAGACCCACACTGGGGAACGGCCCTTTACCTGCTCCGAGTGTGGCAAAAGCTTCATCCAGAAACACCATCTCATTGCACATCTCCGTACCCATACTGGGGAAAGACCTTACCAGTGCAATGACTGCGGGAAAACTTTTCGGCACAAACAGAATCTAACCACGCACCAAAAGATCCATGGCATTGGCTTGTAAGGTCAAAATGAATGGCTTTTTTTTTTTTTTTTAAAGTCTTGCTCTTTTATTACTTCTGTGGCCGGTGTGGATTTGGAGACACGTTACTATAGGATGCAGTCGTGTAGAGCAGTGGGGCTCAGCTGGTGGTCCAGAAGATGAGTGTAGTGAGGACCTGGGAGTTCAACCAGGAACATTTCTGCACTGTATAGACTGCTGGGGATTACTGTTGGCAAATTTTGGCACAGTTGGGTAAGCCTAGCAGTTCCCCAGGTGTCCCATGATAGTGAAAGTCCACTCCCACTCTATGGTGGACCCAGTGCAATTCTAAGAAGGACCCATGGTTACTGCTGGTTACACTTCTCTTCCCTATTCCCTTAGGTAGTTTAGAAACAGCACTATATGTGGCCTTTAAGATGAGTTATTGGCTCCAATGTAGAGCCCACCACTTCTTTGGAGTGACAGAATACTGCTGGTGTTGTCCAATGAAGGTTAAAGCATCACCGATACACAAATGCTTCAAATTATAATTCACTTGACTGGCCTTGTCGATGCTTTATATCAGGGATCTCCAAACTTTTCAAACAAAGGGCCAGTTTACTGCCCTGTAGTCTTTAGGGGGGCTGGATTGTGGCCAGTAGGGGGAGAAAATGTCCCAGACCCAGCATCAGTGAGAATAAACATGGCCTCAGGGTTGGTGGTCAGTAGGTGGAGAAATGGTGCCTCATCATTGGTGTCAGTGGAAGGAATAGTGCCCCATCATTGGTTTCAGTGGGAGGAAAAGTGCCCCATTGCTGGTGTCAGTGGGAGGAATAGTGCCCTATCATTTGGTATCAGTGGGAGGAATAGTACCCCATCATTGGTGTGAGTGGGAGAAATAGTAACCCATTGCTGGTGTCAGTGGGAGGAATAGTGCCCCATCATTGGTGTTAGTGGGAGGAATGGTGCCCCATCATTCGTGTCAGTAGCAGAAATTATGTACCACTGTTGGTGTCAGTGGGGGGAATAGTGCCTCACATAATTTGGATGAATAGTGACTCAAGGACCGGATAAGGGCTAGCAAAGGGCCTCATCTGGCCTTCGGGCCACAGTTTGGAGACCACTGCTTTATATCATCATTTATATGTCGGAGAAAGGCAAAAAAAGTGCAATCTACCAATACACAGCAGTTAGTAAACCGAAGTGTTTAAAAGGAATGCAATGTGCCAAGCGTAAAAGTCAGTAGAGTTATGTCTTACTCTTTCTCCATTTGTATTATGAAGACTTTGCTTTTATTACCTATAACCCCCCCCCCCCCCCCCCAGATGATAGAGATCCCCAGGCTGTAGATATAGTGAACAGGAAAGGCTCTTTGTGGAAGTCTGCATGACCACCATACAAGGCAATAATATTACAGGTCCTCTTCAAGAACCTGAGGCTTCTTAAAGTTTCTGAGCTGTAGATGACAATATATATATAATGGCAGAAACGAACCCCTACACAGCCCTAGCAGAGCTGAAATATGTCCCTTGGGGGGATAGCAGTGGGTCGTGTCTGGTCATCCTCACAACATGGTAGAATTTGTTTTCCATTATCTCTTCATTATATGAGGGACACGTGGAAGATCCAACAAGCCTAGTCTGCTGTGTCCTGCTGTCTTCCCCATAATGCAGGAACGGACAAGTTGGATCTACAAATCGGGAGCCTGCAGGAACCTTCAGGATGCCAAGGAAAATGTTCATTCATTGACTTCAACAAGCAGGCACCAGCACCCGTATATAGATTTTTAAAGCCTAGCTCTGGGTTCTGTGCAGTTCTAATGCATCATTTCTAAAGGACTAATCGTAATATGTACTTCACTTACCATCACCCACCTCTCAGACTCTCTATGCGGCTAATACTTACAGTGTGACTAGCATAACCCCATTGTGTCCATTTTTGTGTTGTTTACAAGCGTGCAGCCAAGCGCTAAAGCCATCTGATGTCACTTTGGTGAGGTATTCAGCGAACCTTCTTTTTTTGGGTCGTGGCACCAGGCTTTGTGTGATGGCTTCCACCAGGGGAGGACTGGGGACCTTTTGGGCTGCCAGGCAAATGCAACCTTTTATGGTAGGGACAGATCAGTGTTGAATAAAAAAGTCCAAAGTGGGTAATGGGGCATGTGGACATCCTTAAATTACTTGAGAACCTGAGAACTCGAGAACCTTCCGATCTTTCAGCATCTATGTCTGTGAAGGTTCTCGTTTATCCAGGTCATGGTATAGCTAGCACCAGTTAATTCAGCTGGACTTGTTCTGTGAGGTTGAAGATGTCTCATAGCTTCCTACAGCCACTTCTTCATGTTGAAGATGTTTCGTAGCTTCCTCAAGCCACTTCTTCGGTATCAATGAGCGTCGGGGACATACCCAGCATTTATGTCTGCACCTTAATCCAATTATTATGGAACTTTTAGATGTTCATTGGCGAAGAACAAGATGGGAGGTGTGGAAATGTGTGGAATTTAGTTACATAATACCATTGTTGGTGTTAGGAAGCCTTCACAGGTGTTAGTTCCTCGAAGACTCAACATTCAACGTTGCTGAACAGGTCCAGTTGAATATGACTGACTAATACTAGCTATCTTCAGTGGCGTTGCTATGGGGGTGCGGACCGCACCCGAGTGACACCTGCCAGAGGGGTGATCGTTTCAAGTAGGAAGTAATATCCAACCGAGATGATGTCACCCCCATCGGGGCCAGATTAACATTGGAGCTGCAGCTCCAGGCCCCTACCTTAATATAGGCCTAGCCACCCAAAAACTTCCCCCTGGCACCGCTGCTGCCCACCACTGCCCAGTGTCCACTGCTGTGAAAATTGTTGGTTGCTAGGGCCGCCTAGCATCCTAGCAACCAATCCAGTGCAGGCACAGGCCCCAGCACAGAAGGAGGATGTAGCTTCCTGCTCCGCCTCCAAATGCCCTGCCTCCAGGCTACTGCCCTGCAGACAGTGAACCAACTAAGGTAAGGGGGACCTGCCGGGAATCAGGACTGAGGACATGTCACTGTCTGGTAAGGAGAGAGTGGGAGAGGTGGGGCACAGACTCTGGCAGTGGCAGTGTGTGTGTGTGGCACTGCAGCAGCAAGGAAGAGAGGGTGCCTTCTCCTGCAGTGCAGTCAGTGGCATCGCTATAGGTGTGCGGGGGGTGCGGACCCTGTTTTACTGCACCAGGTGACACCAACCCTACTGAAGCCACTGGCTATCTTCCAGCATTGGCTTCCTTCGTGGCTCTTGGCATTAGATCAAATTTATATCTCAGAGCCAGACAGAATACCGGTGCTGAAAACTTCCCTCTGCCAGATGCTGTGATTGCAGATCTACATGGAGAACAGGTAGCTATAGAACACCCAGCAAGTGTCACTGACTGTGGGTATCTCCACTCAGGGCCACCAACCCAACCTATCTCAGTATTGGCCTCGGAGGGCAAATGCCTCCCTGCTCTCCTTCTCAGTCCTCCCCTGACTTCCACTGAGGTGCCAACAAATTCTTATTTTGAGAAACAGGTGAAAGTTTGCTCTTCTGAAATGATGGTGTACCTGTGTCTGTGATAATTGTCTTCATGACCCTTGAAATTCCCCTTTATGAAGGAGTTGGATGACTGAAGACCATTTATTGCACTTTTATTAGTGAAATCATCCATCGGGAATAATTATTCCAGGCTTGCATCTTCCCCCAGAGAGATATCCTATTGGATAATTTGTACTGGATGTTCAGGGCACTTAATTGTTGATGTGGTGAGCTGGTCTATAACAAAGCAGATGGAGCATCTGGAAGAATACGTGATGTGTGTCCTGGACAGTTTATGCTACTTTCCTCTTTATGATCTGTGTGGATGAAGTGAGCATGCTTGGGAAACAGTGACTGGACTGCCCTTAGTGTCACGTGACTATTGCCGGGCAGCACATGGTCCCTCACTGTCTTGGCAGTCGACACTGATTGGTGCTAGAGGGGCCGATTTTATTATTTGCACAATAGAGTGTTCTTCTATAATTAATTGTATGAGATCTATGTGTAGACCGAAGTCTATATGTAGAAAATAAAGTTCTCTATTTTATCTATTCAGCAGTCAGCACTTATAACTGTAAGACCATCGTTCTCTGTCCCTATGGGCAGCACTGTATAGTCCGTGTCTTTTTGTAACATGTATGTGTCCGGCTCGGCACTGTGCGATCTTTTGGCTTGGAAACCCTCAGTGTGGAGAGATCTGTCTGAGCCAAAAGTCTGACCCAGAATATTTGGCCGGCTTTGATTTTATGAGGAGTTGCTCTAAAGTCCGGTTACGTTTTTGTAAAATGTTGAATTAGGTGATGTTCTGGCTTGGAGGTATACTATACGGCTAAAAGTTTGTAGACACCTGACCATTGGACCTATATGAGCTTGTTGGACATCCCAAACCGAAAACCATGGTCATTAATAGGCAGTTGGTCTTCTCTTTGGCTATAACGTTCTCAGCTCTTTTTTTTATAAGGTTTTGGAGGCTGTCTGTGGGAATTTGTGCCCATTTGTGAGGTCATATACTAACATTGAGAAGACCCGGCTCACAATTTGGTTTTCCAATTCATCCCAAAGATGCTTAGTAGGGTTGAGGTCAGGGCTCTGTGGAGGACACTTGAGTTCCTCCACACTAAACTGGTCAAACCATGTCTTTATGGAGCTGGCTTTGTTCGCAGGGCGAGTCATGCTGGAACAGAAAAGGGTCTTCACCAAAACTGTGGCCACTAGTCTAAACTGTTGGACATACAGTACGATTCCAAAACCATAGCCATTAATATGTTGTCCCCCCCACCCCACCCCTTTTCCATTCCAAAACCATGGCCATTAACCACTTCAGCCCCGAAAGGATTTACCCCCTTAATGACCGGGCCTTTTTTTGCGATACGGCACTGCGTCGGCTTTGACTGACAATTGCACAGTTGTGCAACGTTGTACTCAAACAAAACTGACCCCACAATTAGAGCTTTCTTTTGGTGGTATTTGATCACCTCTGCTGTTTTTACTTTTAGCGCTATAAACCAAAAAAGAACAACAATTTTGAAAAAATAACATTATTTTTTACTTTTTTGCTATAATATATATCCCCCCAAAAAATGTAAATACATTTCTTTATCAATTTAGGCCAATATGTATCCTACATATTTTTGGTTAAAAAAAATCGCAATAAGCATATATTGATTGGTTTGCACAAAGGTTATCGTGTCTACAAAATAGGGGATAGATTTATGGCATGTTTTTGTTTTTTTTCTACTAGTAATGGCAGTGATCAGCGATTTTTAGCAGGAGTGCGACATTGCAGCGGACAGATCGGACACTTTTTTGGGACCAGTGACATTTATACAGTGATCAGTGCTATAAAAATGCACTAATTACTGTATAAATTACACTGGTAAGGAAGGAGTTAACACTAGGGGGCGATCAAGGGTTTAACTGTGGTTAAGGTGAAGCAGATCTCCTATAAGTATTATAGATGTGTATTTAGCTGTTTGCCTGAAGTTACATGTTGAGTTTAAGTCTTGAGGCAGGAGATTTAAAATGCAATCTTAGGTATATCACCCATATATTGAGCTATTCAATGTACAGCATGGCGTGAACCCCATTTCCATGATGGCAGCTACCACTGAACAGCACTCTCCTCGCACTCCCATCTCCAGACGTTCTGGATAAAGCCGGGAAAAGTGATAACTTTTACTGTATCAAGGTTTAAATGTTGTTTGTGTTCACATTGAGTAGATCTTTCCTCTCTCTTACTGTCTGACACTTGCCACCTAGACAGGAAGTGAGGGGGAATCTTCGTCATGGGGACACACAGCAATGAAACCCCGACGGAGGTTCTAAACCTTCCTAGCCCTGCTAGAAAATGTGTTTTTGATGCTGCCTGTGTCTCCATTGGGGGAACTTCCCCACACTTCCTGTTCTGCCTGACCCCCATAATGGTGAGATGCAGTGTCCCCACTAAGAAAGCAATGCTTGTCAGGGCTCCTCCTCGCCAACCAGAGCTGGCCATGCTAAGTGCTTCCTAGAGCCGTAACATTATAGTCTAGGGACTGATTAAAGAAGAGTTCCAGGTAGGGATATTGTTCCAGCTTGAACCAACTATGTATAGACCATACCTGTGGGATCCCTCTAGAAGCTGGACACTGCTACTACACCACTACTACAGTGATCTCTTTCTTCTGGGTTCCGTGCTGAGGGGTGGTCCTCTTGCATTCTAAAAAGAAGGAGGTTGGCCGCATTCAGAGAATTCTTCGCATTTTGTGAATAAATGCAAAGTGTTCCTCCAATCATAGAATGCTTTGCATTCACTGAGAGATCTCTGAATTGCGCCCGTCAAGAGCAGCCAACCTCCTGTTTTCACAATGCAGCAGGGCAACCGCTCAGCATGGGACTCAAAAGCTAGTGGAGATTAATGGAGTAGCAGTGCCTTCCACAGTGATTTTTCAGCTTCTAGAGGGATTCCACAGGTATGGTATATACATATGTAGCTGGGGAACATGAGGTAGCTCCAGGATAGTTAAAGTCTCATAGCTGGAAACCATGAGGTAGCTCCAGGATAGTTAAAGTCTCATAGCTGGGGACCATGAGGTAGCTCCAGGATAGTTAAAGTCTCATAGCTGGGGACCATGAGGTAGCTCCAGGATAGTTGAAGTCTCATAGTTGGGGAGGATGAGGTAGCTCCAGGATAAAGTCTCATAGCTGGGGACCATGAGGTAGCTCCAGGATAGTTAGTCTCTTAGCTAGGGACCATGAGGTAGCTTCAGAATAGTTAAAGTGGAACTTCACTCTCCCAATCAACATTGATTATTTTTAATCTTCATGCTGCTAGCATTAATAAAAAAAATAGGAAAGTATATCATATTTACTTGTTTTAATTTTTTTGTTTACATTTCTTCAGTTACTTTCTGGCTTCCTGTCTAGGCAAATGATGTCATACATCCCAGGAGTCTTCAGGAGGGGAGGAGAGGAGGAGGGGTTTTCTCAGCTAAACACACTTTCCTGCCTGCATGCCTAAACTAAGGGCAGATGTATTCTAGGAAGTAAATCATCTACCCTTACTCAAGATGGCCACAGCCAGAAATGCTAGGAGCTGTTTTTCAAAGTGATAATGCATGGAGACATGGATGGATGGGGGAGTTTGCTTTGAATATTAAAAATTAATAAGTTGTGTTTTTGGTGCTTAGATGCAGTGAAGATCTGCTTTAAAGTCTCATAGCTGGAGACCATGAAGTAGCTCCAGGATCGTTAGTCTCATAGCTGGGGACCATGAAGTAGCTCCAGGATAGTTAGTCTCATAGCTGGGGACCATGAAGTAACGCCAGGATGAGTTGAGTTGCATCTTGATATAGCGTGGTCATTTACCCCGTAGGATCTCTCTGCGCTTGGGACACACATTTGCACATATACTAGGGCCAATTTGGACAAGTTCCAATTAACCTACCAGCATGTCTTTGGAGTGTGGGAGGAAACCCACGCAGGCACAGGGAGAGCATGCAAACTCCAGGCAGATGGTGTCGTGGTCGGGATTCGAACCAGTGACCCTTTTTACTGCTAGCTGAAAGTGCTAACCACTACACCACTGTGCTGCCCTAGTTTCATAGCTGGGGAGGATGAGGTACCTCCGGGATAGTTAAAAGTCTAAAAGCTGGGGGCCATGGGGAAGGTCTCTCTGGTTATGCTTTTTCAGGGAGTCAGTCAGTGTCTCTACTTAAAAGTCCTAGAGTAGCCACCTCCTCAGACTCAATCCCTTGGCAGAGAAATCCAGTATTCAGTCCAGAGATGCTTTAGGGGCAAGCAGCCCCCTGAAGCTTAGAGCTCCATCCCTGGTGGGTAAAAGACAATCTCCTCAAGGCTTCAGGCTATTCACCACCTCCCAGAACACCTTCTGGGCACACCTTCCCAGGGATTGGCCGGGGTATAGTAAATATTCAGGCTGGTCATTAGAATTTTCAGTTCTAAGCTATGGAATATTCTCACAGTGGCAGGGGGAAACAAAGTCCCAGCCGTATAACCCTAAGCAGACCAAAGCAACCGATCACTGCTCCTCTGATTACAGAGCAAGCCAAAAATGACATTTAACTAGCATCCTTTACTCGGAGGGGGTTACATTGGTCCATATCTGGAATTCTTTGTAGTTCTGGCCTAGGGTTAGGGAAGGAGACCTTATTGTTGGGGGCAGTGAAGGAGGAAGCCCCTGTGAGAAGAACATTGTGGAGTTGAATGATGGAAGGGCGCTCCAGTTGTTGAAGACATTATTAGGATTGATAGCTGTAGCAGAGCTGTTAACATTTAGGGCCTGTTCATAATACAGCATTCCACTGCGGTGCATTAATCCACACGTATTAGCATACACTGTTTTAAGGCAGTCCATTCATTATGAATAGGATTTTAACTCGCCACAGTGGATGGAAAAAATTATTTTTTTTTACAACACAGAGCAGCTAACATGAAAATAAACAGTAAGCTAATTAACAACTAGTCACCTAGACAAGCCTAGGTGTCAGTGCCCACCCAGACAGTTCGGCACCAGTATTCAAGAAGACCCAGGGCTGTCCAAATCTCCATTAACTTCTCAATGAGTTTCAAGTTGGCAGAGACCATCATGGCTTCCTTGACTGTTAAATGTGTTAACGTCATCCTTGCATTATATTACAGGACATCTTCCTGAATGCTTGTAGCTCCCTCAAATGCCAGGGCCCGTAGTCAGTAGGCAAGAGGCTACCCTGCAATTTCCTCCAAAAGCCTCTTTCCTGGTTGGGTCTGTCACAGGGTGCCATTCACAATAAATCAAAACGCGTCGCACATAGAGTAGGTGTGTTGCCATGCATTGTGCCCATGCAGGTGTGTGTGTTTTTTAGTGCGCATTGCTACAAAGTGTGAATAGGTTCTCAAACTGGACACCCAAGTGGTTTGTGCCTAGGTCAGGAGCCCATCATGGTGCAGCTGGGTTTAAAGTGGATGTGCCTTGGAAGGTGCCCTCCTCTCCATTGAGATGACATACTGGAAGTGTACTGGAAGCCAAATTCTGGGCTGGGAAAAAAAAAAACACTGCAAGGGTTAAATGTTCGTCTAGGGCGGGGTACAGGAAAAAGGAGTAATACCTCATTCCTGGCTCCAGCAGACATCCTCCATCTATGCGACCGGTCTAGCGCCCCCTCTTCTCTAAGGCGCTCTCAGCCACAGCCACATGCTTGTCTCCCCCTACATACACAAATATATCATATACACATCGATTAAAACTCTTTCTTTGTCATTTACCCTGCTATAATCCGATTCAAAACAAATTAAAAAAAAAAAAAAGTGTCTGCAGTTGACTTACAAAGGTCCGGACTCCCCGAAGACGGGGACGTTCCTGTAAAGTCTTCCTTGTCGTAGCTGACTTCATGTATGTAGTGTGTTCTGCAATTTTAATGGCAGTTTATATAATCGACATGAAACTGCGAAGTGGCAATGATATGTACTTGTTATGTTGTTATATGTTTTGTGGAGGGTCCTCGGTTGTTGAGGGTCTTCAGGCGCAGTCACTTTTCTGTTTAGTTTCAGTGAATTGAGTTACTAGACGTGAATTGTGAGAATTTTATATAGAAGGGCTTGTACCATACCGAGGAGTAGGGCTGCTTCATGCCGTGAACTGACAATTTCCAAGGTTGAAGGAGGAAAAAGCAACGCCCAGATGAATTCCCTGAGGAGCGGTGCTCTGGCTCATGGTGTCTTCCTAACACCGAAGCATAACTTGGAAGGATGAAATGGAGAGCTGGCAACTCCTTCTTCCAAATAAATGACTTTATTATAACAGGCGCAAATAACAATCAGTTTACGCATTTCGTCAATAAGCCTTAAAGTGATTGTAAGGGTAACTTTTTTTAAAATAACAAACATGTCAATATTTATCCACTCTGTTTAATGGAATTGCACAGAGTAGCCACAAACCTCCTCTTTTTGGGCCCCCTGCCGGCGCTCCTGGCCCCACCCCTCTGTCCAGTACCCCCATGGGAAGCCACTTCCCATGGGGGCACTCGTGCGTGCCCGAGTCCTTATTGCTGAAACATGTAAGTGTACACTCTACCTGTTATAATAAAGTCATTCATTTGGAAGAATGAGGTGCCAGCCCTCCAGCATTTTATCCTTACAATTTCCAAGGACAGTATTACATTTTAGGCTTATATCACATTCAGCCATTGAAGGAACTGGAAAGAACACTGGGTGTTCGGGAGAGCGGGAGGAAGCGGGAATGGGTAAAGGCCTATCTGCCCAACATCCTTTGTGGGAGGTTTTCCCATCTAGGAGCTAATATGTTAAAACAAACTCTTCCTGACTAAGTGTAGGATCCAAATTGCAAGTTTATCCAATGAGGAGACAGAACTTCCACTCAACAGCTGAGATTATATTATACATCCTGATCAGTATCTATACCATATAAAGCTGCCTAAAGACCTCAGTGTGTAGACCACTGTGTAGGTACCATCTGACTGCTCTCAGGGAAAATATTCAGGTTTCATTAGATCAAGCATCTATGTTTGTGCCTATAGAGAGGCCGAGGAGTCACCAAAGTGTTACCAGCTTATTATGGAAAGTTTTTCTAACCTGCTGACCCCTGAGACTCACCA
The DNA here is from genome assembly GCF_042186555.1 of Aquarana catesbeiana. NCBI lineage: Eukaryota > Metazoa > Chordata > Amphibia > Anura > Ranidae > Aquarana > Aquarana catesbeiana. Next base: position 649,125,290 of record NC_133328.1, on the reverse strand, counting down.
AACAGTTGACTGCTTGGTCAAGTCAAAGGTCAAGTCTAAGTGCAGTTAACACCTTCCTTTATTAGAAGGGGTAAGGATCAGCTACGTTGTACAAGCTTCTCTAAGTGATACCTAACAGTAATTACCCCAGAAGTCCTTGTTATCATCCCCCAATGATATCTTTAATTTGCCAAGAGGTCACACGTGGCCTTTGGATCAAAGCAGAATTAGAAGTTTCATGGCCAACCTTAGATACGAGATTGCCTGTCTCATGTCATGTGTCTCACTGAGTGACCATTATTTTACGTCTTTTGGCATGTTAATGAGTTACAAGTTGCTACAGATCTCTATACTGCCTAAGATTTTCCATCAGTTCACTGTGAAAACTTTTTTTTTATGAATTCAGACATGTTTTTGTTGCACAAAGCTCTTACTCAATCTAAAGCTAGTCACAGACCCACAGCAGTTATTCAGCCAGTTGTGTATCAATGACCGTTGTTAGCATCTTATAATGGTCAATTGGAAAACGCTCTTCATTGGCGAATGGACCTTATTGCACAATTGTGTCCAATTTATAGAAGGACATGTACAGCTCATACATCAGCAAAGCTAGCCAAATGTATAGTCAATGTCAGGACCTGGATTTGGACCCACAACCTCTGTTGTGTCCAGCGATGGCTCTTCTTGCTAAACCACTTGAAGCTGGTGGACAGCTCCCTGTCTGAGCATTCCTGGCATGTCTTTTTGTTCTGGGGAACCTTGAACTCTTTGCTCCCCATGTAAAATTCCCGATTTAAGCAATGTCTCTGCGGATTATTGTGCTCTCTTCATTTGTAATATTCCTCCTTTTGCTTACATGCTGCCATCTGTATCTCCACTACCATTTGTTACTGACCTTTGGCTTGTTCATTGACTACAAGAAAAGACAGCCAAATAGTCCCAGCGCTCAGTGGTCTTCACCAGAGGGAAAGCCAACCAATATCACATCACCTACACGGTCCAATGCCCGGTGGATGCAGCCCTCCTCTAATGGGGATATAACATGTGCAACTACAAAAAGAAAGCAGGGGAAGGTGCAAACCCCTAGTGCATTATCCGTTTTTACTTTGTTTTTGTTGTTCCTTGACTACGCTTCCTCTTGATCCTAACCTGCAAACCACTTGTTACTGACCATTGGCTTGTTTACTGACTATGCTTCCACTTGATCCCTACCTGCTGCTGACACCTCCAGCGTACCAAAATAAAGAAAAGGTCAGCACTCAGGATGACATCCAAAATAGTATTTCTTTATTAAATGCATGTACAAAGCTGTAAAACTCCCTGTGCGTTTTGGGCGTTAGTGACTAAGGACTAACGTCTGAAGCACGTAGGCTGTTTTACAGCTTTGTACATGCATTTAATAAAGAAATACTATTTTGGATGTCATCCTGAGTGCCGACCATCCCGTTCCTTTGACCTGCTTCTGTTCTTATCCAGCTGGTCAGTGGGAGCCTCTCTACTGCTATAGCTACTGGTCTGCGAGACTAACCCCTGACCATGACAGTCAAATCCTGTACAACATCATATTATAGAAATCTTGTATGATTGTTCCCAATTTTATCTTTTCATGTGTAATTGTAAATGTTTTCTGGACATTGGGCAGAAAATCTTAACTGCCTTTTTAATTACTGATTTTATTTTCTTATTTAATCTGTAGTTGCAGTACACCAACATTTAAGGATGGTCCTTTTCAATGCCAAATCCTGGAACCAACAAGCTTTTTTTATTCATTCAAAACATCAGCAGGGAGACAGCGGTTATCTGAAGAACGCCTTAACGTGTTTTTCACTACTGTGTCTACTCATGAGGCCTCTTTTCAGAATGTTTGTCTGCACTTTGGGCAGTCACTTCTTCAGTGACTTAAACAAGCTACGGAACATCTCCAATATACCTTGACCTGAATAAAGGTGAACTGCAATGGTTGGGTTGTAAATTATCCAGTAGTAGTTGGTCACTTTCTACTGGACTTGTTCTGTAATATTGAAGATGTTTCAAAGCTTCTCCAAGCCACTTCTTCTTCTTCTTCTTCTTCTTCTTCTTCTTCTTCTTCACTTCTTTAGTGGCTTGGATCAGCTACAAAATGTATCCAACATACCATGACCTGACTAAAGGAGAACCTTCATGGATGTAGAATAGTTAGATTCTACTGGACTTGTTCTGCAATGTTGGAAGATGTTTCGTAGCTTCTCTAAGTCACTTCTTCTTCTTCACTTCTTCAGTGGCTTGGACAGATTACGAAACGTCTCCAACAAACCATGACCTGAATAAATGGGGAACCTTAATGGATGGATTGTAAAATATCCAGTAGTAGTTGGTCACTTTCTACTGGACTTTTTCTGTAATGTTGAAGATGTTTCATTTCTCCTCCAAGCCACTTCTTCACTTCTTCAGTAGCTTGGATCAGCTACAAAATGTCTCCAACATACCGTAACCTGAATAAAGAACCTTCATGGATGGATTGTGAAATATCCAGGAGTACAAAGTCAGATTCTACTGGACTTGTTCTGTAACATTGAAGATGTTTCGTATCTTTTCCAAACCACTTTTGCTTCTTCACTTCTTCAGTAGCTTGGACAAGCTACGAAACGGTTCCAACAAACCATGACCTGAAAAAGGGAGAACCTTCATGGAAGGATTGTAAAATATCCTGTAGTAGTGGTTGGTCATTTGCTACTGGACTTGTTCTGTAATGTTGAAGATGTTTGCAGATTTTCCAGGCCACTTCTTCTTCTTCACTTGTTCAGTGGCTTGGACAGCTTATAAAACATCTCAAACTTACCATGACCTGGATAAAGCAGAACCTTCACAGATGGATTGTAAAATATCATCTTTGTGGTGCTCATCAGCACCTGGTGTCTCTACATATGTGCTGACCATACTTTCTGTGTTGAATATTTTAGGATTTAGTAACGACTTGCAAAGATTTGGGTGGACTCCTGCTCATGTTCTGGCATTCCATACATGCATGTCAACTGTCCCGGATTGGTTGGGACAGCCCCGCATTTCGGCCCTCCATCCTGCCTATCCTGTGTCTTGGGTCATGTCCCGGGATCACAGTATCAACCTGTATCTTAGTTATCTGTATCTGAGTTACCCCACATGCACCATAACTCAAAAAGGCGTTACTTCTGGGGATTAGGGCAATGAGCGTGTGGCTCCACATTTTAAGTGGACGGGTCTGGGTGGCACCAACCCCTAAAGTAAGCATGATGGGCAGTCCCCACAAATTTAGAGTGGTACCAGCCAGTAAAGTGGGCTTCATTTTGGTATGCCCACCTGGAAAGCAGGTAAAAGGCAGACCGAGGGTGGGGCTAGCAGTGTCCTGGGACCATAACGTTGGTAAGAACTTGGAGGCCACGAACATCTGAGGTAGAATTTGGTGGTTGGTTTGTTGATATTCTGGGGCCCCACAGGCACAGGAGCCACCACCATACATCTGTGTGATGGCTTATTATCTTACTTATTGTTTTAACCGCGTTGTTTGTTTGTTTTTTTTGCTTTCCATATTTATTTGAACCGATTGGAGCAAAGTAATATAGAGAGAACCAATCAGATTTCACCCTTCATTACCCAGGAACCAGAAACCTGATTGGCTGCCAGACTACGTAGCTCCACCCGTTTTATCTGATTTGATTATGTTTTACAAATCTCCTGTTGAGTCCAGTTTGTTGCCATTAACGTTTATGCTGCTGGTACACAATGGGGGAGGGGTTGCAATATCTCCTGACTATGGGGGCCACTCAGTGATTGGATGCCTTGACTGCCTGAGTGGGCGGTCTCTTTGAAGTGGGCGGTCTCATTAAAGGAAAGTTTCATTATTATAATTTTCTTGTTCTGTAGTTCTTGTCCTGGAGCTGAGTATCGGATTGTGGGCTTGGCCACACATGTTACAATTTAGATTGACCAACTCCTATACCTACCTGACTGGATATCACTTGTATGGATTGTTTAGGGTGACCCTCGTAGGGTGTAGTTGTTGGTAAATCTAGAAGAGAGGAGTATTGAGGCAGGGTGCTGGGAGGTTTTCAGGAAGCTCTGTACAGCACCCTGGCAGGCCCCTCCCACCAGCCATGATCTGCCTGCATTGCATAGAGAAGCACAGAGACCCAGTGAGGACATCACTGAGTCCAAAATAAAGTGAAATTAAAAGCTCTACTGAAAAATTTAATCAAAATGCTCATGATGGGGGAAGGGGGACCTCCATGTATCTCTATCTGTAAGCAAAACTTTTTTATTTTAAAAGATGCAAAAAAATGATTAGAACCTTTTTTTTTTTTTTTTTTTACCTCTGTGTCCCATTGGGGAGATTTCCTTTCACTTCCTGTTGTGTTTATGAGACAGGAAGTGAAAGGAAATCTCCCCAATGGGACACAGAGGTAAAAAAAAAAAAAAAAAGGTTCTGGAGATTTCTCCAAGGCAAAGGAAATCCCTTGTTGGTTGTCACCGAAACCCAAGTCCCCGTTACAAGATTTCCCATCTTTTCCTGTTGCGGTGACAACTGTAACATTTTGGATTTCCCATCACCCTGACAGCGGTGACCAGAACAAAAGGAGAGGGTGAATCTCCCCAGCGGGGACACACACGGGGGGGGGGGGGGGGGTTCTAACCCTTCCCGACTTCATCCAAAACTTCAAAAAATAAAAAATCTTTAGACAGAGATACGTTTTATGACGAGAAATGTGCCAAGAAATCTATTCTGAACATTGTATGTATTATGTAAAACAAGGAAGAGGAATTGTGAGATTGCTGATTTATTTATTAACAAGAAATTTATATTAAATAGCAGAATTAAATGTCTAATGTCACCCGTCATCACAGCCAATCAGGAGAGAGATTTGTGGCGATAACGCAATTAACAGTGTTTCAATATATGTGATATGCATTTTATTTTTTTCCACCCCAAGTACAGTGCAATTCATATAGCGAATGTGCATCAAGTGTTATCTACGGCGGGTGGCGCCCCCATCTGGCGGTGAACTTGAACTGCGCCTTTGTAATATATTGATAGGACTAATTGCTACGCAGAGAACTGTATATATATATATATATATATATATATCTCAGGAAATGAGACTCTTTTATACCTGATGGAGAGGTGTAATTTTATTGAATAAAGCTTTTTTTTTCTTACGGTCCGGTCTTGGCTCCGCCTTTCTTTTCATCGTCTGGATGATGACATTCCAACCAATCCTATTTCTTTCCAGGATGGGGCTATTAGTAACATTTTGTGCTTCCGGTAATATACTTATAAGTGGTTTACCTAAACCCATGCATTCATTGGCGACCCCCAATACGTTTGTCCAGGTGGGTGAGTCCCCCCCCCCCCCCCGGCATAAATTCCATCTGCAAACCAAAATTATCCCCAAACAAAAATACAAAACATTTCCCTCCTCCCAGCGCAAATCTTTTCTCCCCCTTTACCACAATTCCTCCTCCACCCCCCCCCCCACCCCCATCCTCTCTCCTTGCACAAATCCCCCAATTACCATTTGTAGCACAAATCCCCCCCCCCAATATTCTCTCCTAGCACAAATCCCCCCTCCTCTCTTCTACCTCAACCCCCCCCCCCCTTATCCTTCATAGCACAAATCCCCCTCCCCCAATCCTCTCTCCTAGCACAAATCCCCCCTCCCCCAATCCTCTCTCCTAGCACAAATCCCCCCATTACCCTTCATAGCACAAATCCCCCCTCCTCTCTTCTACCTCAACCCCCCCCCCCCTTATCCTTCATAGCACAAATCCCCCTCCCCCAATATTCTCTCCTAGCACAAATCCCCCCCCCCCCCAATATTCTCTCCTAGCACAAATCCCCCCATTACCCTTCATAGCAAAATCCCCCTCCCCATCCATCCTCTCTATTAGTACAAATCCCCCCATTACCATTCATAGCACAAATCCCCCCCCCCTCCCCCATCCTCTCTTCTAGCACCCCCCCCCCCCCCCCCCAGCCATTACCCATTACCCTTCATCCCCCTAATAGTAATACCAAATGATAACATTTAAAACAAATTATTAATATTGCTACTATTATTTATTATTGCTATCTTTTATTAAAATTGTGATTATTATAATTAATATTACTAATAATAATACCAAATAATAATAAAAAAAATAAGTATTATCACTACTATTATTTATTATTACTATTTATTATTATTAATATTACTTAAAACGGCCACCTGGTGCGAACCAAACCCAAACTCATTTCTTTTTAAAAAAAACAAACTCTTTATTGGGTATACAGAGATTAGGAGGAATACAATAGACTCCGGTACATAATGTTACAGATGAATGGGAGCATCGAAGGGTCACCCAACATTGAAAATCCTCTCCGAAGTTATCTCTCTTAGCACAAATCCCCCCTCCCCCATCCTCTCTTCTAGCACCCCCCCATTACCCTTCATAGCACAAATCCCCTTAATAGTAATACCAAATAATAACATTTAATAAAAATAATTATCATTTCTACAATTTTTTATTATTACTATCTTTTATTATTATTATTATTGTGATTATTATAATTAATATTACTAATAATAATACTACCAAATAATAATTAATAAAAAAAATAAGTATAATCACTACTATTATTTATTATTACTATTTATTATTATTATTACTAAAAACGGCCACGTGGTGCGAACCAAACCCAAACTCATTTCTTTTTTTTTTTTTACAAACTCTTTATTGGGTATACAGAGGTTAGGAGGAATACAATAGACTCCGGTACATAATGTTACAGATGAATGGGAGCATCGAAGGGTCACCCAACATTGAAAATCCTCTCCGAAGTTATCTTTGGAAAAATGACAATAATATAGTGACCTGCGTGCCGCTGGGTACAAATGATAGAGATAAAAGTGAAATACACAATAATGTGCAGTATAGAGGGTCACCTATACATATAGACATCACTCAGGAGGTTGCTGGTCCTTCCTCCATGTAGGTAGAAGCTACGAAGGTCTAACCACCCATCCCACATTTGGTGATATTTAGCCGGCATTTTCTGTATATACAGGAGATCTTTTTATAGGGCGAGGAAAGGTTGACAGCCACCATCCAATCCCGTACTGTGGTCCCAAGATCATTTTAAGTGACATCACTATATCAGATCCCCCCATTATCCTTCATAGCACAAATCCCCCCCCCATCCTCTTTCCTAGCACAAATCCCCCCATTACACTTCATAGCACAACCCCCATCCTCTCTACTAGCACAAATCCTCCCATTACCCTCTATTGCACAAATCCCCCCCCCCCATTCTCTCTCCTAGCACAAATCCCCCTAAGAGTAATACCAAATAAAACAATTTAATAAAAGTAAGTATTGCTACTATTATTTATTATTACTATCTATTATTATCCAGTGTTCCCAGCAGAGCCCCTCCTTACATCTGGTGTCCCCAGCGGAGCCCCTCCTTACATCAGGTGTCCCCAGCAGAGCCTCTCCTTACATCCAGTGTCCCCAGCGGAGCCCCTCCTTACATCCAGTGGCCCTAGTGGAGCTCCTCCTTACATCAGATGTCCTCAGCGGAGCCCCTTCTTACATCCAGTGTCCCCATTGGAGCCCCTCCTTACATCCAGTGTCCCCAGCGGAGCCCCTTCTTACATCAGGCATCCCCAGCGGAGCCCCTCCTTACATCAAGCGTCCCCAGCGGAGCCCCTCCTTACATCCAGTGTCCCAAGCGGAGCCCCTCCTTACATCCGGTGTCCCCAGCAGAGCCCCTCCTTACATCAGGCATCCCCAGCGGAGCCCCTCGTTACATAACGCGTCCCCAGCGGAGCCCCTCTTTACATCAGGCGTCCCCAGCAGAGCCCCTCCATACATCCAGTGTCTCCAGCGGAGCCCCTCCTTACTTCCGGTGTCCCCAGCAGAGCCCCTCCTTATATCAGACATCCCCAGCGGAGCCCCTCCTTACATCAGGCGTCCCCAGCAGAGCCTCTCCTTACATCCAGTGTCCCCAGCAGAGCCCCTCCTTACGTCCAGTGTCCCTAGTAGACCTCCTCCTTACATCAGGCGTCCTCAGCGGAGCCCCTTCTTACATCCAGTGTCCCCATTGGAGCCCCTCCTTACATCCAGTGTCCCCAGCGGAGCCCCTCCTTACATCAGGCGTCCCCAGCGGAGCCCCTTTTTACATCAGACGTCCCCAGCAGAGCCCCTCCACACATCCAGTGTCCCAAGCGGAGCCCCTCCTTACATCCGGTGTCCCCAGCAGAGCCCCTCCTTACATCAGGCATCCCCAGCGGAGCCCCTCCTTACATCAGGCGTCCCCAGCGGAGCCCCTCTTTACATCAGGCGTCCCCAGCAGAGCCCCTCCATACATCCAGTGTCCCCAGCGGAGCCCCTCCTTACTTCCGGTGTCCCCAGCAGAGCCCCTCCTTACATCGGGCATCCCCAGCGGAGCCCCTCCTTACATCAGGCATCCCCAGTGGAGCCCCTCCTTACATCCATTGTCCCCAGCGGAGCCCCTCCTTACATCAGGCATCCCCAGCAGAGTCCCTCCTTACATCCAGTGTGTCCCCAGCGGAGCCCCTCCTTACATGCAGCGTCCCCAGCGGAGCCCCTCCTTACATCCAGTGTCCCCAGCGGAGCCCCTCATTACATCCAGTGCCCCAAGCGGAGCCCCTCCTTACATCCAGTGTCCCCATTGGAGCCCCTCCTTACATCAGGCATCCCCAGAGGAGCCCCTCCTTACATCCAGTGTCCCCAGAAGAGCCCCTCCTTACATCCAGTGTCCCCAGCAGAGCCCCTCCTTACATCAGGCGTCCCCAGAGAAGCCCCTCCTTACATCCAGTGTCCCCAGCGGAGCCCCTCCTTACATCAGGCATCCCCAGCGGAGCCCCTCCTTACATCCATTGTCCCCAGCGGAGCCCCTCCTTATATCCAGTGTGTCCCCAGCGAAGCCCCTACTTACATGCAGCGTCCCCAGCGGAGCCCCTCCTTACATCCAGTGTCCCAAGCGGAGCCCCTCATTACTTCCAGTGCCCCATGCGGAGCCCCTCCTTACATCCATTGTCCCCATTGGAGCCCCTCCTTACATCAGGTGTCCCCAGCAGAGCCCCTCCATACATACAGTGTCCCCAGCGGAGCCCCCCCTTACATCAGGCGTCCCCAGAGGAGCCCCTCCTTACATCCAGTGTCCCCAGAAGAGCCCCTTCTTACATCCTGTGTCCCCAGCAGAGCCCCTCCTTACATCAGGCGTCCCCAGAGAAGCCCCTCCTTACATCCAGTGTCCCCAGCGCAGCCCATCCTTACATCAGGCATCCACAGCAGAGCCCCTCCTTACATCCAGCATTCCCAGCAGAGCCCCTCATTACATCCAGTGTCCCCAGCGCAGCCCCTCCTTACATCCAGTGTCCCCAGCGGAGCCCCTCCTTACATCCAGTGTCCCCAACGGAACCCCTCCTTACATCCAGTGTCCCCAGAGGAGCCCCTCCTTACATCCATTGTCCCCAGCGGAGCCCCTCCTTACATCCAGTGTCCCCAGCGAAGCCCCTCCTTACATCCAGTGTCCCCAGCGGAGCCCCTCCTTACATCAGGCGTCCCCAGCAGAGCCCCTCCTTATATCCAGCGTCCCCAGCGGAGCCCCTCATTACATCCAGTGTCCCCAGTGGAGCCCCTCCTTACATCCAGTGTCCCCAGTGGAGCCCCTCCTTACATCCGGTGTCCACAGCGGAGCCCCTCCTTATATCCAGTGTCCCCAGTGGAGCCCCTCCTTACATCCGGTGGCCCCAGCGGAGCCCCTCCTTACATCCGGTGTCCACAGCGGAGCCCCTCCTTACATCCAGTGGCCCCAGCAGAGCCCCTCCTTACATCCGGTGTCCACAGCGGAGCCCCTCCTTACATCCAGCGTCCCAAGCGGAGCCCCTCCTTACATCCAGCGTCCCCAGCAGAGCCCCTCTTTTACATCCAGTGTCCCTATTGGAGCTCCTCCTTACATCCAGTGTCCCCATTGGAGCCCCTCCTTACATCCAGTGTCCCCAGTGGAGCCCCTCCTTACATCAGGCATCCTCAGCGGAGCCCCTCCTTACATCAGGCATCCCCAGCGGAGTTCCTCCTTACATCCGGTGTCCCCAGCGGAGCCCCTCATTATATCCAGTGTCCGCAGCGGAGCCACTCCTTACATCCAGCGTCCCCAGCGGAGCCCCTTCTTACATCCAGCGTCCCCAGCGATGCCCCTCCTTACATCCAGCGTCCCAAGCGGAGCCCCTCCTTACATCCAGTGGCCCCAGTGGAGCCCCTCCTTACATCAGGCGTCCACAGCAGAGCCCCTCCTTACATCCAGCATCCCCAGCAGAGCCCCTCCTTACATCCAATGTCCCCAGCGGAGCCCCTCCTTACATCCAGTGTCCCCAGCGGAGCCCCTCCTTACATCCAGTGTCCACAGCGGAGCCCCTCCTTACATCCAGTGGCCCCAGCAGAGCCCCTCCTTACATCCGGTGTCCACAGCGGAGCCCCTCCTTACATCCAGCGTCCCAAGCGGAGCCCCTCCTTACATCCAGCGTCCCCAGCAGAGCTCCTCCTTACATCCAGTGTCCCCATTGGAGCCCCTCCTTACATCCAGTGTCCCCAGCGGAGCCCCTCCTTACATCCAGCGTCCCAAGCGGAGCCCCTCCTTACATCCAGTGGCCCCAGTGGAGCCCCTCCTTACATCCAGTGTCCCCAGCGGAGCCCCTCCTTACATCAGGCATCCTCAGCGGAGCCCCTCCTTACATCCAGCGTCCCAAGCGGAGCCCCTCCTTGCATCCAGTGGCCCCAGTGGAGCCCCTCCTTACATCCAGTGTCCCCAGCGGAGCCCCTCCTTACATCAGGCATCCTCAGCGGAGCCCCTCCTTACATCCAGTGTCCACAGCGGAGCCCCTCCTTACATCCAGTGGCCCCAGCAGAGCCCCTCCTTACATCCGGTGTCCACAGCGGAGCCCCTCCTTACATCCAGCGTCCCAAGCGGAGCCCCTCCTTACATCCAGCGTCCCCAGCAGAGCTCCTATTTACATCCAGTGTCCCCATTGGAGCCCCTCCTTACATCCAGTGTCCCCAGCGGAGCCCCTCCTTACATCAGGCATCCCCAGTGGAGTCCCTCCTTACATCCAGCATCCCCAGCGGAGCCCCTCCTTGCTTCCAGCATCCCCAGCGGAGCCCCTCCTTACATCCAGCGTCCCAAGTGGAGCCCCTCCTTACATCCAGTGTCCCCATTGGAGCCCCTCCTTACATCCAGTGTCCCCAGCGGAGCCCCTCCTTACATCAGGCATCCTCAGCGGAGCCCCTCCTTACATCAGGCATCCCCAGTGGAGTCCCTCCTTACATCCAGCATCCCCAGCGGAGCCCCTCCTTGCTTCCAGCATCCCCAGCGGAGCCCCTCCTTACATCCAGCGTCCCAAGTGGAGCCCCTCCTTACATCCAGTGGCCCCAGTGGAGCCCCTCCTTACATCAGGCATCCACAGCAGAGCCCCTCCTTACATGCAGCATCCCCAGCGGAGCCCCTCCTTACATCCAGCGTCCCCAGCGGAGCCCCTCGTTACATCCAGCGTCCCAAGCGGAGCCCCTCCTTACATCCAGTGTCCCCAGTGGAGCCCCTCCTTACATCCGGTGTCCCCAGGGGAGCCCCTCCTTACATCCAGCGTCCCCGGCGGAGCCCCTCATTACATCCAGTGTCCCCAGCGGAGCCCCTCATTACATCCAGTGTCTCCAGCGGAGCCCCTCCTTACATCCAGTGGCCCCAGAGGAGCCCCTCCTTACATCCAGCGTCCCCAGCGGAGCCCCTCATTACATCCAGTGTCCCCAGCGGAGCCCCTCATTACATCCAGTGTCTCCAGCGGAGCCCCTCCTTACATCCAGTGGCCCCAGCGGAGCCCCTCCTTACATCCAGTGTCCCCAGCGGAGCCCCTCCTTACATCCAGTGTCCCCAGCGGAGCCCCTCATTACATCCAGTGTTCCCAGTGGAGCCCCTCCTTACATCCAGCGTCCCCAGTGGAGCCCCTCCTTACATCCAGCGTCCCCAGCGGAGCCCCTCCTTACATCCAGCGTCCCCAGCGGAGCCCCTCATTACATCCAGTGTCCCAAGTGGAGTCCCTCCTTACATCCAGTGTCCCCAGCGGAACCCCTCCTTACATCCAGTGTCCCCAGCGGAGCCCCTCCTTACATCCAGTGTCCCCAGCGGAGCCCCTCCTTACATCCAGTGTCCCCAGCGGAGCACCTCCTTACATCCAGTGTCCCCAGCGGAGCCCCTCTTTACATCAGGCATCCTCAGCGGAGCCCCTCCTTACATCAGGCATCCCCAGCGGAGTCCCTCCTTACATCCGGTGTCCCCAGCAGAGCCCCTCATTATATCCAGTGTCCGCAGGGGAGCCTCTCCTTACATCCAGCATCCCCAGCGGAGCCCCTCCTTACATCCAGTGTCCCCAACGGAGCCCCTCCTTACATCAGGCGTCCACAGCAGAGCCCCTCCTTACATCCAGCATCCCCAGCAGAGCCCCTCCTTACATCCAGTGTCCCCAGCGGAACCCCTCATTACATCCAGTGTCCCCAGAGGAGCCCCTCCTTACATCCAGCGTCCCCAGCGGAGCCCCTCGTTACATCCAGCGTCCCAAGCGGAGCCCCTCCTTACATCCAGTGTCCCAAGCGGAGCCCCGCCTTACATCCTGTGTCCCCAGCGGAACCCCTCCTTACATCCAGTGTCCCCAGCAGAGCCCCTCCTTACATCCAGTGTCCCCAGCGGAGCCCCTCATTACATTCAGTGTCCCCAGCGGAGCCCCTCCTTACATCCAGTGGCCCCAGAGGAGCCCCTCCTTATATCCAGTGTCCCCAGCGGAGCCCCTCCTTACATCCAGTGTCCCCAGCGGAGCCCCTCATTACATCCAGTGTTCCCAGTGGAGCCCCTCCTTACATCCAGCGTCCCCAGCGCAGCCCCTCCTTACATCCAGCGTCCCCAGCGGAGCCCCTCCTTACATCCAGCGTCCCCAGCGGAGCCCCTCATTACATCCAGTGTCCCAAGCGGAGTCCCTCCTTACATCCAGTGTCCCCAGCGGAACCCCTCCTTACATCCAGTGTCCCCAGCGGAGCCCCTCCTTACATCCAGTGTCCCCAGCGGAGCCCCTCCTTACATCCAGTGTCCCCAGCGGAGCCCCTCTTTACATCAGGCATCCTCAGCGGAGCCCCTCCTTACATCAGGCATCCCCAGCGGAGTCCCTCCTTATATCCGGTGTCCCCAGCAGAGCCCCTCATTATATCCAGTGTCCGCAGCGGAGCCCCTCCTTACATCCAGCATCCCCAGCGGAGCCCCTCCTTACATCCAGTGGCCCCAGTGGAGCCCCTCCTTACATCAGGCGTCCCCAGAGAACCCCCTTCTTACATCCAGTGTCCCCAATGGAGCCCCTCCTTACATCAGGCGTCCACAGCAGAGCCCCTCCTTACATCCAGCATCCCCAGCAGAGCCCCTCCTTACATCCAGTGTCCCCAGCGGAACCCCTCATTACATCCAGCGTCTCCAGCGGAGCCCCTCCTTACATCCAGCGTCCCCAGCGGAGCCCCTCCTTACATCCAGCGTCCCCAGCGGAGCCCCTCCTTACATCCAGCGTCCCCAGCGGAGCCCCTCCTTACATCCAGTGTCCCCAGCGGAACCCCTCGTTACATCCAGTGTCCCCAGCGGAGCCCCTCCTTACATCCAGTGTCCCCAGCGGAGCCCCTCCTTACATCCAGTGTCCCCAGCGGAGCCCCTCCTTACATCCAGTGTCCCCAGCGGATCCCCTCCTTACATCCAGTGTCCCCAGCGGAGCCCCTCCTTACATCAGGCGTCCCCAGCAGAGCCCCTCCTTATATCCAGCGTCCCCAGTGGAGCCCCTCATTACATCCAGTGTCGCAAGCGGAGCCCCTCCTTACATCCAGTGTCCCCAGTGGAGCCCCTCCTTACATCCAGTGGCCCCAGCGGAGCCCCTCCTTACATCCGGTGTCCACAGCGGAGCCCCTCCTTACATCCAGTGGCCCCAGCAGAGCCCCTCCTTACATCCGGTGTCCACAGCGGAGCCCCTCCTTACATCCAGCGTCCCAAGCGGAGCCCCTCCTTACATCCAGTGGCCCCAGCAGAGCCCCTCCTTACATCCAGTGTCCCCATTGGATCCCCTCCTTACATCCAGTGTCCCCATTGGAGCCCCTCCTTACATAAGGCATCCTCAGCGGAGCCCCTCCTTACATCAGGCATCCCCAGCGGAGTCCCTCCTTACATCCGGTGTCCCCAGCGGAGCCCCTCATTATATCCAGTGTCTGCAGCGGAGCCCCTCCTTACATCCAGTGTCCCCAGCGGGGCCCCTCCTTACATCCAGCGTCCCCAGCGGAGCCCCTCGTTACATCCAGCGTCCCAAGTGGAGCCCCTCCTTACATCCAGTGTCCCCAGTGGAGCCCCTCCTTACATCCAGTGGCCCCAGTGGAGCCCCTCCTTACATCCGGTGTCCCCAGCGGAGCCCCTCATTATATCCAGTGTCCGCAGCGGAGCCCCTCCTTACATCCAGCGTCCCCAGCGGAGCCCCTCCTTACATCCAGCGTCCCCAGCGGAGCCCCTCCTTACATCCAGCGTCCCCAGCGGAGCCCCTCGTTACATCCAGCGTCCCAAGCGGAGCCCCTCTTTACATCCAGCGTCCCAAGCGGAGCCCCTCCTTACATCCGGTGTCCCCAGCGGAGCCCCTCCTTAAATCCAGTGTCCCCAGCGGAGCCCCTCCTTACATCCAGTGGCCCCAGAGGAGCCCTTTCTTACATCCAGTGTCCCCAGCAGAGCCCCTCCTTACATCTATCAGGTATCCCAGAGCAGCGGTGTCTCTACCGCCATTACAGAAGAGAGGCCGAGGGGGAACAAAATAGAGGTGGAGCCGGCCACGTGGTTACAATAGAAATTGAGCTGCGGCGCCGCCCATCCCCCGCCCATTTCCATAACAGGTCACAGAGACTGGCAGCGGGGCGGGCTCGAACATCCGCTTGATAACATTTTGTATACGTATGCACTGAAGACCAGGTAGCAGCCTTACAAATCTGAGCCATGGATACCTGATGGCGAAAAGCCCAGGAGGTTCCTACACCCCTGGAGGTTCCTACACCCCTGGAGGTTCCTACACACCTGGAGGTTCCTACACCCCTGGAGGTTCCTACACCCCTGGAGGTTCCTACACACCTGGAGGTTCCTACACCCCTGGTAGAATGAGCTCTCACCCTAAAGGGAGGAGCTTTACGTTTCAGATTGTAGGCCTGAATGACCAATTTACGGACCCAATTGGCAATGGAAGCTTTGGAAGCTGCCTCCCCCTTCTTGGGTCTTTTTGGTAAAACAAAAAAAGAGTCTGATCCTCTGATCTCCGCAGAACTACACAGATAAACCTTGAAGGCCCGGACAACGTCCAAAGAATGCAGTCGTCTCTCTTCCGCCGAACGAGGCTGAGAGAAAAAAGAAGGCAAAATAATGTCCTGATTTAAATGAAAGGCCAACACCACCTTTGGCAAAAAGGATGGAACAGGTCGTAACACGACTCTGTCATGGTGAAGGTTCGAGTATGGTTTCCTGCATGAAAGGGCCGCCAACTCCGACACTCTTCTAACCGAGGCGATAGCCATCAGGAAGCCTAGCATGCGTGACATCAAGTCTAATGGAATTTCCTTAACAGGTTCAAATGGTTGTTTCTGTAACACAGACAGCACCAAGTTCAAGTCCTAAGGACACATAGGTGACCTAATGGGGGGAAGCAAGCGAATTGCCCCTTGCATAAAGGTTTGGATCAGTGAACGGGAGGCTAAAGGCCTTTGGAAGAATACTGACAGGGCCGAAACCTGACCTCTGATTGTACTCAAAGCCAACTTGATTTCCACAGCTGACTGTAGAAAAGAGAGAATTCTCCAAATCATATATTTCTGAGGATGCCATTTTCTGGCTTCACACCAAGCAATATAACTCTTCCAGAACTTATGATAAATCTTCCTAGTGACAGCTTTTCTAGCATTCACTAGAGTAGACACCACTGGACCCGAGATGCCACTGTCCTTTAACACCCTGGCTTCTATAGCTATGCCATTAAATTTAGAGACTGTAAATTGGGTTGGAATATAGGACCTTGAGACAGTAGATCGGGGTGACATGGAAGCGTCCATGGCCCGTCTATCGTCATTCTCACAATTTCCAGGAACCAGGGCCTTCTGAGCCAGGCTGGTGCCACCAGAATGACTGGAACCCCCTCACTCTGAATCCTGCGTAACAAATGTGGAAAGAGAGGGATCGGAGGGAAAGCATAAACCAGGGAGTACTGGCTCCATAGAACTATCAGAGCATCTGCTCCAATTGCCAGAGGATCTCTTGTTCGAGACACAAACTGCTGTAGCTTGTTGTTTAAACTGGATGCCAGTAGGTCGACCTCTGGCCATCCCCAACATTGGCAAATTTCCTGGAACACCTCTGGGTGTAGGGACCATTCCCCCGGGCAGATCTGCTGGCGGCTGAGATAATCTGCCTTCCAGTTCTCTACTCCCGGGATATGGACTGCCAATATCATTGGCACATGTCCCTCTGCCAAGGCTAATATGTAGTTCACCTCCTTGAGAGCTGAACCACTCCTGGTACAGCCTTGGTGGTTTTTATAGGCCACTGCAGTGGCATTGTCGGACTGAACCCTGATGGGGCAGTCCTAAAGCTCCACCGTCCAGGACCGCAGGGCCAGACATATTGCCCGTAATTCTAGGACGTTGATGGGCAGGGTCTGCTCTGTCCCTGACCATTTCCTCTGAGTTGCGAGCCCGTCTAGGGTCACTCCCCAGCCTGAGAGACTGGCATCTGTAGTCAGTACTTTCCAATTTACCAGGAGAAAGGATTTTCCCTTTCGCAGGTTCTGATCCTGCAACCACAAGTTTAGGTTTAAGCATGCCTGAGGAGATAAGCACATTGGATAATACAAGGCTTTTCTTCCTCTGTTCCAAGCCAACAAGATGTCTTGTTGTAAAGGCCTGGAATGGAACTGGGCATAGGGCACTACCATGAAGAAGGATACCATCCTCCCTAGAAGACTCATACAGAGCTGAATGGAGGGTTGTCTGGTGCCCCTTATCTGACGCACCTGATCCTTCAGGGCACAGATCCTTACGGGTGACAAGAATACTCTTGCTTGGACCGTGTGTAGAATCAGACCTAAATATCTTAGACTTTGAGCTGGTCTCAAGGCTGACTTGTTGGTATTTATGATCCAGCCTAAGCACAAACCCCCCCCCATCCTCTCTTCTAATACAAATCCCCCCCCTACTATTTATAACACAAACCCCCCCCCCCCCCCCAATCCTCTCACCTAGCACAAACCCCCTTATTGCCCTTCATAGCATAAATCCCCCCCCCCCCATAATCCTCTCTCCTAGCACAAATCTCCCCATTGTCCTCCATAGCACAAATTCCCCCTCCCCCCAATCCTCTCTCCTAGCACAAATCCCCCCATTACCCGCCATAGCACAAATCCCCCCCCCATCCTCTCTTCTACCTCAACCCCCCCTTATCCTTCATAGCACAAATCCCCCCCCCCATCCTCTCTTCTACCTCAAACCCCCCCCTTATCCTTCATAGCACAAATCCCCCTCCCCATCCATCCTCTCTTCTAGCACCCCCCCCCCATTACCCTTCATAGCACAAATCCTTTCATTACCCTTCACAGCACAAATCCCGCCTCCCCCATCCTCTCTTCTAGCAACCCCCCCCCCCCCCCATTACCCTTCATAGCACAAATTATCCTAAAGCCGCGTACACACGAGCGGAATGTCCAACATAAAAAGTCAGACGAAATCTTTCCATCGTCTATTCCGATCGTGTGTAGGCCTCATCAGACTTTTTTTTTTTCTAAAATTCTGACGGACCTATTCTAAATATTTCCGACGGAACCAATTCCTATCGGGAAAACCGCTTGTCTGTATGCTGTTCCGATGGACCAAAAACGATGCATGCTCTGAAGCAAGTACGAGACGGAAGCTACTGGCTACTGGCTATTGAACTTCCTTTTTCTAGTCCCGTCGTGCGTGTTGTACGTCACCGCGTTCTGGACGGTCGGACTTTGGTTTGACCGTGTGTAGGCAAGACTGCTTGAATGGAATTCCGTCAGAGAAACCTTCGGAGTTTATCCCGATGGCAAAACCGGTCGTGTGTACGCGGCATAATAGTAAAACCAAATAATAACATTTAATAAAAATAATTATTATTGCTACTATTATTTATTATTACTATCTTTTATTAGTATTGTTGTGATTATTATAATTAATATTACCAATAATAATACCAAATAATAATTAATAAAAAAAATAAGTATTATCACTACTATTATTTATTATTACTATTTATTATTATTAATATTACTAAAAACGACCACATGGTGCGAACCAAACTCGTTTCTTTTTTTTTTTTTTTAAACAAACAAACTCTTTATTGGGTATACAGAGGTTAGGAGGAATACAATAGACTCCGGTACATAATGTTACAGATGAATGGGAGCATCGAAGGGTCACCCAACATTGAAAATCCTCTCCGAAGTTATCTTTGGAAAAATGACAATAATATAGTGACCTGCGTGCCGTTGGGTACAAATGATAGAGATAAAAGTGAAATACACAATAATGTGCAGTATAGAGGGTCACCTATACATATAGACATCACTCAGGAGGTTGCTGGTCCTTCCTCCGTGTAGGTAGAAGCTACGAAGGTCTAACCACCCATCCCACATTTGGTGATATTTAGCCGGCATTTTCTGTGTATATAGGAGACCTTTTTATAGGGCGAGGAAAGGTAGACAGCCACCATCCAATCCCGTACTGTGGTCCCAAGATCATTTTTAGTGACATCACTATATCAGATCCCCCCTTTACCCTTCATAGCACAAATCCCCCTCATCCTCCCTCCTACCAACCCTTTTCTTTTTCATACATCATGTGATACAGAGTCAGGCTAATATTCATTACCTGCTGGGACGTCCCAGAGCAATAGCCTTGAGGGGAGGGAGACACGCTGCCAAAACAATGGCCATCAGAATTTTTACGGCAGCCCGCAGTACACTGCGGCCGAAAGCCGAATCCTCGGCTGCTCGAACATCCACTCGATAACATTTTGTGAACGTATGCACTGAAGACCAGGTAGCAGCCTTACAAATCTGAGCCACGGATACCTGATGGCGAAAAGCTCAGGAGGTTCCTACACCCCTGGTAGAATGAGCTCTCACCCTAAAGGGAGGAGCTTTACGTTTCAGACCGTAGGCCTGAATGACCAATTGATGGACCCAATTGGCAATGGAAGCTTTGGAAGCTACATGCCCCTTCTTGGGTCCTTTTGGTAAAAAAAAAAAAAAAAAGAGTCTGATCCTCGGATCTCCGCTGATCTAGACAGATAAACCTTGACCGCCCGGACAACGTCCAAAGAATGCAGTCGTCTCTCTTCTGGCGAACGAGGCTGAGAGAAAAAAGAAGGCAAAATAATGTCCTGATTTAAATGAAAGGCCGACACCACCTTTGGCAAAAAGGATGGAACAGGTCGTAACACGACTCTGTCATGGTGAAGGATCAAGTATGGTTCCCTGCACGAAAGGGGCGCCAACTCCGACCTCTAACCTAGGCGATAGCTATCAGGACGCTAGCTTGCGCGACAGCAAGTCTAATGGATTTTCCTTAATAGATTCAAATGGTTGTTTCTGTAACACAGACAGCACTAAGTTCAAGTCCCAAGGACACATAGGTGACCTAATGGGGGGAAGCAAGCGAGTTGCCCCTTGCATAAAAGTTTGGATCAGTGAATGGGAGGATAAAGGCCTTTGGAAGAATACTGATAGGGCCAAAACCTGACCTCTGATTGTACTCAAAGCCAATTTGATTTCCACAGCTGACTGTAGAAAAGAGAGAATTCTCCCAATCATATATTTCCGAGGATGCCATTTGCTGGCTTCACACCAACCATCATAAGTCTTCCAGACCTTATGATAAATCTTCCTAGTGACAGCTTTTCTAGCATTCACTAGGGTAGACACCACTGGTCCCGAGATGCCACGTTCCTTTAACACCCTGGCTTCAATAGCCATGCCGTCATATTTAGAGATGTAAATTGGGGTGGAAAATAGGACCTTGACACAGTAGATCTGGACGACGTGGAAGCGTCCATGGCCCGTCTATAGTCATTCTCACAATCTCCGAGAACCAGGGCCTTCTGGGCCAGGCTGGTGCCACCAGAGTGACTGGAACCCCCTCTCTCTGAATCCTGCATAACAAATGTGGAAAGAGAGGGATCGGAGGGAAAGCATAAACCAGGGAGTACTGGCTCTATAGAACGATCAGAGCATCTGCTCCAATTGCCAGAGGATCTCTTGTTTGAGACACAAACTGCTGTAGCTTGTTGTCGAACCTGGATGCCAGTAGGTCGACCTCCGGCCATCCCCAATTTCCGTGAACATCTCTGAGTGTAGGGATCATTCCCCCCCGGGCAGATCTGCTGGCGGCTGAGAAAATCTGCCTTTCAGTTCTCTTTCAGATATGGACTGTCGATATCATTGGCACATGTCCCTCTGCCCAGGCTAGTATGTAGTTCACCTCCTTGAGAGCTGAACGACTCCTGGTACCACCTTGGTGGTTTATATAGGCCACTGCCATGGCATTGTCAGACCGAACCCTAATGGGGCAGTTCTGAAGCTCCACCGTCCAGGACCGCAGGGCCAGACGTACTGCCCATAATTCTAGGTTGTTGATGGGCTGGGTCTGCTCTGTCCCTGACCATTTCCCCTGAGCTGTGAGCCCGTCTAGGGTCACTCCCCCAGCCTGAGAGACTGGCATCTGTAGTCAGTACTTTCCAAGTTACCGGGAGAAAGAATTTTCCCTTTTGCAGGTTCTGATCCTGCAACCACCAGTTTAGGCTTAAGCATGCCTGAGGAGATAAGCACAATGGATAATACAGGGCTTTTCTTCCTCTGTTCCAAGCCAACAAGATGTCTTGTTGTAAAGACCTGGAATGGAACTGGGCATAGGGCACTGCCTCAAAGGAGGATACCATCCTCCCCAGAAGACTCATACAAAGCTGCATGGAGGGTTGTCTGGTGCCCCTTATCTGACATACCTGATCCTTCAGGGCACAGATCCTTATGGGTGGCAAGAATACTCTTGCTTGAACCGTGTTTAGAATCAGACCTTAATATCTTAGACTTTGAGCTGGTCTCAAGGCTGACTTTTCGGTATTTATGATCCAGCCTAAGCTTTCCAAATACCCCACTGTGTATATTATGCTCTGTGATGTCTGAGCAGGAGGTCGTCCAGATACCCCAGCACCAGGATCCCTTGGGCCCTTCAAAGACCCAGTACTAGTGCTAGGACCTTTGTGAACACCCGAGGAGCTGTAGCAAGCCCGAAGGGAAGAGCCACAAACTGAAAATGACTTTCCTCTACTGCAAAACGTAGGAACCTCTGATGAGGCTGAAAGACAGGTACGTGTAAGTACGCATTCTTTATATCGATGGAGGCTAGAAAGTCTCCCCTCTGGAGTGAGGTTACTACTGAGTGGACAGACTCCATCTGAAAGGACCAGGGGCGGACTGACCATTCGGTCACTCGGTCGCCGACCGAGGGCCCGACGTCAGGAGGGGCCCCATGAGCTGCTCAGTCAGCAGCGGAAAAAAGCCGCCCGTCGCACCGCACGAAAACCCTGTCCTCCCGGTCGCCGCGGCCAGCCCGCTGCCAGAGCAGACCTCGGCTTAGGATGAGAGAGGCTCTGTCAGCAGGGAGGGGCGGGGCAGGGAGCTCCACTGACGCTCTGGCCCTGCCCTGCCCCGCCCCTCCTCATGTAGTCTGAGTCTGTATAGAGCGTCTCTCCTGCACTTCTGAGAGCTCCGCTCTGGACCACAAAAATCCCCGCCCCTACCGACGAAAGCCCCGCCCCCTACCGACGAAAGCCCCGCCCCCTACTGACGAAAGCCCCGCCCCCGGACCTCTGAGAGCGGGAGGTGAGCCCGACTGGTCAGGTAGGTCCTTCTGCCTACCGTAGATACCCGGCCTGTAGACCCCTTTTTTTTTTGCTAAAGCATCCCTGGAAATGTTGTTTATCCCCCTGTATAGCTTTGCATTGCTGAAAGTTTGAATTTTAAAACTGGCTACCTGGTCATCTCCTGTAGTCTCATCCTCAGTCTGGTTATCTCCTATAGTCGCATTCGCAGTCTGGTTACTTCCTGTAGTCGCATTCGCAGTCTGGTTATCTCCTGTTGTCGCATTCGCAGTCTCTGGTTATCTCCTGTAGTCGCATTCACAGTCTCTGGTTATCTCCTGTAGACGCATTCGCAGTCTGGTCATTTCCTGTAGTCGCATTGGCAGTCTGGTCATTTCCTGTAGTCGCATTCGCAGTCTATGGTTATCTCCTGTAGTCACATTCGCAGTCTCTGGTTATTTCCTGTAGTTGCATTCGCAGTCTCTGGTTATTTAATGTAGTCGCATTCGCAGTCTCTGGTTACTTCCTGTAGTTGCATTCGCAATCTGGTTATTTCCTGTAGTCGCATTCGCAGTCTGGTTACTTCCTGTAGTCGCATTCGCAGTCTGGTTATTTCCTGTAGTCGCATTCGCAGTCTCTGGTTATTTCTTGTAGTCGCATTTGCAGTCTGGTTACTTCCTGTAGTCGCATTCGCAGTCTGGTTATTTCCTGTAGTCGCATTCGCAGTCTCTGGTTATTTCTTGTAGTCGCATTCGCAGTCTGGTTATCTCCTTTAGTCGCATCCTCAGTCTCTGGTCATCTCCTGTAGTCGCATTCGCAGTCTGGTCATCTCCTGTAGTCGCATCCCCAGTCTCTGGTCATCTCCTGTAGTCGCATTCGCAGTCTCTGGTTATTTCCTGTAGTCGCATCCCCAGTCTCTGGTTATTTCCTGTAGTCGCATTCGCAGTCTGGTTATTTCCTGTAGTCGCATTCGCAGCCTCTGGTTATTTCCTGTTGTCGCATTCGCAGTCTGGTTATCTCCTGTAGTCGCATCCCTAGTCTCTGGTTATCTCCTGTAGTCGCATTCGCAGTCTGGTTATCTCCTGTAGTCGCATTCGCAGTCTGGTTATTTCCTGTAGTCGCATCCCCAGTCTGGTTATCTCCTGTAGTCGCATTCGTAGTTTGGTTATTTCCTGTAGTTGCATTCGCAGTCTCTGGTCATCTCCTGTAGTCGCATCCCCAGTCTCTGGTTATCTCCTGTAGTCGCATTCGCAGTCTGGTTATTTCCTGTAGTCGCATTCGCAGTCTGGTTATTTCCTGTAGTTGCATTCGCAGTCTCTGGTTATTTCCTGTAGTTGCATCCCCAGTCTCTGGTTATTTCCTGTAGTCGCATTCGCAGTCTCTGGTTATTTCCTGTAGTCGCATCCCCAGTCTGGTTATTTCCTGTAGTCGCATTCGCAGCCTCTGGTTATTTCCTGTAGTCGCATTCGCAGCCTCTGGTTATTTCCTGTAGTCGCATTCGCAGTCTGGTTATTTTCTGTAGTTGCATTCGCAGTCTGGTTATCTCCTGTAGTCGCATCCCTAGTCTCTGGTTATCTCCTGTAGTCGCATTCGCAGTCTGGTTATTTCCTGTAGTCGCATCCCTAGTCTCTGGTTATCTCCTGTAGTCGCATTCGCAGTCTGGTTATTTCCTGTAGTTGCATTCGCAGTCTCTGGTTATCTCCTGTAGTCATTTATGATATCTATGGCTATGCATATTTATTGAATCCATATTGAGCGCTATATTTGATTGGCTGTTTGCTTCTGCTTAGGCCTGGCAAACACGCACAATCGCACATGATGATGACTTCATCATCATGTGCGTGATTGTGATTGTGCGTGTGTGCCAAGCAGAAGCAGCCAATCAAATATAGTGCTCAATATGGATTAAATAAATATTGGGAAGAATGTTCCTTACATTGGTGATCAGTGGGAAGAATGTTCCTTACATTGGATGTCAATGAGAAGAATGTTTCTATACATTGGTGGTCAGTGGGAAGAATGTTCCTTACATTGGTGGTCAGTGGGAAGAATGTTCCTTACATTGGTGGTCAGTGGGAAGAACGTTCCTTACATTGGTGATCAGTGAGAAGAATGTTCCTTACATTGGTGGTCAGTGAGAAGAATGTTTCTATACATTGGTGGTCAGTGGAAAGAATGTTCCTTACATTGGTGGTCAGTGAGAAGAATGTTCCTTACATTGGTGGTCAGTGAGAAGAATGTTCCTTACATTGGTGGTCAGTGAGAAGAATGTTTCTATACATTGGTGGTCAGTGGGAAGAATGTTCCTTACATTGGTGGTCAGTGGGAAGAATGTTCCTTACATTGGTGGTCAGTGGGAAGAATGTTCCTTACATTGGTGGTCAGTGAGAAGAATGTTTCTATACATTGGATGTCAGTGAGAAGAATGTTCCTTACATTGGTGGTCAGTGGGAAGAATGTTCCTTACATTGGTGGTCAGTGGGAAGAATGTTTCTATACATTGGTGGTCAGTGGGAAGAATGTTTCTATACATTGGTGATCAGTGAGAAGAATGTTCCTTACATTGGTGATCAGTGGGAAGAATGCTCCTTACATTGGTGGTCAGTGGGAAGAATGTTTCTATACATTGGTGGTCAGTGGGAAGAATGTTCCTTACATTGGTGGTCAGTGAGAAGAATGTTTCTATACATTGGTGATCAGTGGGAAGAATGCTCCTTACATTGGTGGTCAGTGGGAAGAATGTTCCTTACATTGGTGGTCAGTGAGAAGAATGTTCCTTACATTGGTGGTCAGTGAGAAGAATGTTTCTATACATTGGTGATCAGTGAGAAGAATGTTCCTTACATTGGTGATCAGTGTGAAGAATGTTCCTTACATTGGTGATCAGTGAGAAGAATGTTCCTTACATTGGTGATCAGTGGGAAGAATGCTCCTTACATTGGTGGTCAGTGGGAAGAATGTTTCTATACATTGGTGGTCAGTGGGAAGAATGTTCCTTACATTGGTGGTCAGTGAGAAGAATGTTTCTATACATTGGTGATCAGTGGGAAGAATGCTCCTTACATTGGTGGTCAGTGGGAAGAATGTTTCTATACATTGGTGGTCAGTGGGAAGAATGTTCCTTACATTGGTGGTCAGTGAGAAGAATGTTTCTATACATTGGTGATCAGTGAGAAGAATGTTCCTTACATTGGTGATCAGTGGGAAGAATGTTCCTTACATTGGTGATCAGTGGGAAGAATGCTCCTTACATTGGTGGTCAGTGGGAAGAATGTTTCTATACATTGGTGGTCAGTGGGAAGAATGTTCCTTACATTGGTGGTCAGTGAGAAGAATGTTTCTATACATTGGTGATCAGTGGGAAGAATGCTCCTTACATTGGTGATCAGTGGGAAGAATGCTCCTTACATTGGTGGGAAGAATGCTCCTTACATTGGTGATCAGTGGGAAGAATGTTCCTTACATTGGTGATCAGTGAGAAGAATGTTCCTTACATTGGTGATCAGTGAGAAGAATGTTTCTTACATTGGTGATCAGTGGGAAGAATGTTCCTTACATTGGTGATCAGTGAGAAGAATGCTCCTTACATTGGTGATCAGTGAGAAGAATGTTCCTTACATTGGTGATCAGTGAGAAGGATGTCCCTTACATTGGTGATCAGTGGGAAGAATGTTCCTTACATTGGTGATCAGTGAGAAGAATGCTCCTTACATTGGTGATCAGTGAGAAGAATGTTCCTTACATTGGTGATCAGTGAGAAGAATGTCCCTTACATTGGTGATCAGTGAGAAGAATGTTCCTTACATTGGTGATCAGTGAGAAGAATGTTCCTTACATTGGTGATCAGTGAGAAGAATGCTCCTTACATTGGTGATCAGTGGGAAGAATGTTCCTTACATTGGTGATCAGTGGGAAGAATACCCCACACATTGGTGATCAGTGGGAAGAATGCTCCTTACATTGGTGATCAGTGGGAAGAATGCTCCTTACATTGGTGATCAGTGAAAATGATATAAAGTTAATAAAAATAATTAAAAAAAAAATGTAAAGCACCCCCATGATCCCCACACATGCTCTATATGAAAAGCTTTACGTAGGATGAGCACATGTATGTAAACGTGTCTATAGACGCAAATGCTGGACACGGGAGCCCACCTGCAAGGTAACCCCCCGGGAGAGCGCTTCTCCTAGGGAGTTATCTGATGTGGGGAGGAGCCGCGAGAGCCACCCCCAGATGTCAAGGTTCGGGGCCATTCTGTGCAAAACGAGCTGCACAGTGGAGGCAAGTATGATATGTTTGTTATTTAAAAAAAGTGCAAAATGTAGGTGGGGATTTGTGTGGGTGTGGCTTGAGTGTGGGTGGGAACACATGAGCGGGGACAGGGGGCCCCAGGATCTCCTATTGCCCGGGGGCCCCATGAGTTGTCAGTCCGCCCCTGGAAAGGACTGTATCAAAAGATACTTGTTCAGGGACCTTAGGTCTAAAATGGGCCTTGTATCTGCGTTTGGTTTCTGAACCGTAAACAGGTTTGAGTAAAACCCTGTGCCCCTTTTGAATGCAGGAACCTCTACAATCACTCCTTGATGTAGATAATGTAGTGCCTGAAGCAATAAGTTTGTTTTTGGAGGATCCGAGGGAACGCTGGATCTTAGAAACCTCTGAGGGGGAACCCCCCCCTAACTTCAGCTTGTAACCGTGAGATATAATTGAGGTGACCCACTCGTCCTGAATTGTTGTTTTCCAAATGTCCGCAAAGTGCAGCAGGCTTCCCCCCCACCCGATGGAGTGGGTGCGTCCCCTCAAAAGGAGGGCTTGGTGCTGCGTTTAGAAGAATTTTGGACCCAGGGCCTTTTCTGGCCCTGGCCTTGCGGCTTGCCCTTGGCCCTAGCGCCCTGTTGGCGGTGGAACCGCCCTAACGCTGAGACATTTGAGGAAGCAATCCCTGGGTTTTTAAACGAGGAACGTTTGGTGCTTTTCTTCACAG
The DNA here is from genome assembly GCF_042186555.1 of Aquarana catesbeiana. Classification (NCBI taxonomy): domain Eukaryota; kingdom Metazoa; phylum Chordata; class Amphibia; order Anura; family Ranidae; genus Aquarana; species Aquarana catesbeiana. The sequence goes on along the minus strand of NC_133328.1, from coordinate 649,098,347 downwards.
GAGGTAGAGAACTCTTCCCTCCAGAAATCTTTTGGATATATTTTTCCAAGTGATCACCGAATAAACGTTCCCCATGAAACGGGAAACCAGCCAATAACTTTTTACAAGGAAGCTCGGCTGACCAGTCCTTAAGCCATAAAAGTCTGTGCATATCTACAGAAGAGAGAGCCCAAGGAGAGACCTGCTGTATTGAATCCTTTAAAGCATCAACAGCAAAACACAGCGCTCGAGCAATATCTGTCTTACTTTCAGGCAGATCATCCTCCTGGTTAGGCCTGTCAGGCCGTCTGATCTGATCCTTTACAGACTGGAAGATACCAATTGCTGCAACGGCTGGCTGAATAGCTGAACTGGTCAAAGAAAAGGAAGCCTTTAATAATAACTCCAATTTCTTGTCAACAGGGTCTTTCAAGCCCTGTGCGTTATCTACCAGACAAGTTAAGTTCTTGTTTAAGGAAGAGACTGCTGCATCTACGGGTGGCATACTCCATTTTTTGACAAACTTTTCATCCATGGGATATTAAAGGGAAAACCTTTCAGGAGGCAAAAAAGTCCTGTCAGGATGTTCCCAATCAGCGTACACCGCCTGTTTCAACTGGGAGTGTAGCGGGAAAGTTTGTGCGACCTAAAAAGGTCTCAGAGATCCCAAGGAGGACCAGGGGGGCTCAGTCACCTCTGCAAGAGGCAACTTAAAGGCAGAACGAACCACTTCGGTCAGAGTCAGGATCAAAAGCCTCTGCGACTGAGAGGCAGACATTGACTGGATATCTTCTTGCCCAGATTGCTCGGAAGCAGACTCATCTGCTGGGCGCTCCATCGAATCCTGAGCTTTCAGCTCTTCCCCATCCTCAAACCATTCCTGCTCCAGACGAGGGACTCCGGGGAGGGGGATCTGTCACGCTTCCTGCCACCCTGCGGGATTGGAGGCAATCATGCCGGTGTCTTGCCAAGAAAGTTCCCCCGATAAGGACCCCCTTGTACTGCGCAGGCGTAGCGCTTGCGCAGTACGAACGACTAGGAGCCGCCGAAAATAGCCGAAGCTGAAAATCTTCAATCAGCTGTACACGGCGCCTGCGCCCTGGGTCCAGGTTCAAGCCCCACCATCCAAGTGGACCTAGAGGGAGAATAAAAAAGTGGCGAGCGAAGTGGGGCCGTGTCCGAATCGTGGCGAGCGAAGCGAGTCCACAAGGGGCCCTCTTACAGGCGCTGTGTACAGCTGATTTCTATTCTATTCGCCTTTGGCTATTTCCGCCGGCTCCTACTGCGCAGTAGAGGGGGGTCCTTATCCGCCGAGGGGAACTTTCTCGGCAGAACACTGGCAATCCTGTGCTCTAATATGGCTAGGTCTGGGGACAGTTCATCCTTGGTGATAACGGGTGAAGCAGCAGCTTTGACTGTAGGCACAATACCAGATAGGCGCAGCGGCTCAGATTGCCCGGGAGCCTCTGGTCCTTCAGGGGATACAATACTAGGGATACAACTAGGTTCATCAGGAACTACTGACGACATTAGTGTGCCCTCCCCTGTGGTGTTAGTCCCACTCCTCTTTTTGGAAGACATTCAAAGCCACAAACAAAGGGTACTTGGGTGTAGTATAAAAACATCTCAGAAGGGAGACCCTTTAATAGGGCTCACCAAGCCCCTATGTAACAAACCTGCTAAGCACCTTTAGCCTGCCAAGCAACACCTGGTGACTCACGTGACCCGGGTAAGGAGAAATTAACCACTACAATTGTCTGTTCAGAGCCTGCTCTGTGTCCCCCAGCTGCCTTCTGGCAGCACCACATGCTTGGCATACACAGCTTAAATAAGCTGGGTGTGCACTGAAACATTCTATGCGTGTGTGCGCACACAAGTGCGCGGTCCTGGCGATCGGGCGTGACTGTATTCGTGTATGACGCAAATCTTTGTGTGCCCAGAAAAAGGCAACGGCCCATGTGCGGCGAAGCCGCGCGTGCCAAGGCCGCCAAATAAACAAACTGCTGAGCCCAGCGGCGCTCTTGCAAACGCACGTGCACCATGGTGAACCAAGGTGAAATGGCGCACCGTCGTGCGCCATCATACAGGTAAAAAACAGCCAGACAAAAGCAAAAAAGGTACACTTTGCAAACACCCACAGCTAGCCCAGAACTCCCCCGTATGGTCACCGCACACAGGTGTCCAGCCTTTAGCTAGCTTGACTGATTGTTACAATCACTGGGACCCCCCACAATAATAAAATAAAGGGGTTTCACTTACCCGTCCAGGCGCAGGGCCACTCAGAAGCTAAGGGCCCAATCTTCACCCTTCACGGCGGGTTCCTGTAACTTGGACCTTTAAGGACTGGGTACCTTTCATGTTTAGGGTCCACTCCCTTGGACCTGTACAGCACCCTGCAGGTCCAACGGAGTGGACCCTGGAGTGGAAATCCCGCAGGGCCCAGCGCCCAGAGGTCCCATTACAGGCAAAACCTCACAGGATCTTAAGTGTTCTTTGCGAGGCTCGGGTACCATTTATATAAGCATACAAGCCTGTGTCAAATGGATCCGATCGGTCAATCCCTTGATTTATTTTTGGAACCATTTGTGGAACTAAACACCTGGAGCTCAGAGAGCTCAAACAAACCGTGCCATCCACCTTGCAGACACTGGTAAAAAACGAAAGTACTTCCTGTATGGGAGGGGTTATATAGGGGATCACTTCCTGTCTGAAGACCTTTGGTCTACCAGTGTCCATTCACCTGATGATGGAGTATAACCCAGCAGGTAATGAATATTAGCCTGACTCTGTGTCCCATGATGTATGAAAAAGAAAAATAAGTATTATCACTACTATTATTTATTATTTATTATTACTAATATTACTATAACGGCCACACGGTGCGAACCAAACCCATTTTTTTTTAAACAAACAAACTCTTTATTGGGTATACAAAGGTTAGGAGGAATACAATAGACTCCGGTACATAATGTTACAGATGAATGGGAGCATCGAAGGGTCACCCAACATTGAAAATCCTCTCCGAAGTTATCTCTCTTAGCACAAATCCCCCCTCCCCCATCCTCTCTTCTAGCACCCCCCCATTACCCTTCATAGCACAAATCCCCTTAATAGTAATACCAAATAATAACATTTAATAAAAATAATTATCATTTCTACAATTTTTTATTATTACCATCTTTTATTATTATTATTGTGATTATTATAATTAATATTACTAATAATAATACTACCAAATAATAATTAATAAAAAAAATAAGTATTATCACTACTATTATTTATTATTACTATTTATTTTTATTATTATTACTAAAAACGGCCACGTGGTGCGAACCAAACCCAAACTCATTTCTTTTTTTTTTTTTTTTTAAACAAACAAACTCTTTATTGGGTATACAGAGGTTAGGAGGAATACAATAGACTCCGGTACATAATGTTACAGATGAATGGGAGCATCGAAGGGTCACCCAACATTGAAAGTCCTCTCCGAAGTTATCTTTGGAAAAATGACAATAATATAGTGACCTGCGTGCCGCTGGGTACAAATGATAGAGATAAAAGTGAAATACACAATAATGTGCAGTATAGAGGGTCACCTATACATATAGACATCACTCAGGAGGTTGCTGGTCCTTCCTCCGTGTAGGTAGAAGCTACGAAGGTCTAACCACCCATCCCACATTTGGTGATATTTAGCCGGCATTTTCTGTGTATATAGGTGACCTTTTTATAGGGCGAGGAAAGGTAGACAACCACCATCCAATCCCGTACTGTGGTCCCAAGATCATTTCTAGTGACATCACTATATCAAATCCCCCCTTTATCCTTCATGGCACAAATCCCCCCCCCCCAGCCTCTCTTCTACCCTGAACCCCCCCCCCCATTTTCCTTCATAGCACAAGTCCTAACCCCCCCCCCCTCCGTATCCCCTCTCTATCACAAATCCCCCCATAATCCTTCAAAGCACAAATCCCCCCCCCCCAGCCTCTCTCCTAGCACAAGTCCCCCCCCCCCTCCTCTCTCCTTGCACAAATCCCCCCATTACCCTTCATAGCATAGCACAATCCCCCCCCCCCCCCCGTCCTCTCTTCTATCACAAATCCCCCATTACCCTCCATAGCACAAATCCCCCCCCCCCCCAATCCTCTCTCCTTGCACAAATCCCCCCATTTCCCTTCATAGCACAAATCGCCCCCCCCCCCCCATACTCTCTTTTATCACAAATCCCCCCATTACCCTCCTTAGCACAAATCCCCCCTCCGCCCAATCCTCTCTCCTTGCACAAATCCCCCCATTACCCTTCATAGCACAACCCCCATCCTCTCTACTAGCACAAATCCTCCCATTACCCTCCATTGCACAAATCCCCCCCCCCCCCATTCTCTCTCCTAGCACAACCCCCCCCCCCCATCCTCTCTTCTATCACAAATCCCCCCCCCCCCCATTACCCTGCATAGCACAAATCCCCCCTCCCCTCAATCCTCTCTTCTATCACAAATCCCCCCATTACCCTTCATAGCACAAATCCCCCTAATAGTAATACCAAATAATAACATTTAACAAAAATAATTATTACTACTACTATTTTTTTATTATTACTAGCTTTTATTATTATTATTGTGATTATTATAATTAATATTACTAATAATAATACCAAATAATAATTAATAAAAAAATAAGTATTATCACTACTATTATTTATTATTACTATTTATTATTATTAATATTAATAAAAACGGCCACATGGTGCAAACTCATTTCTTTCTCTTTTTTTTTTAAACAAACAAACTCTTTATTGGGTATACAGAGGTTAGGAGGAATACAATAGACTCCGGTACATAATGTTACAGATGAATGGGAGCATCGAAGGGTCACCCAACATTGAAAATCCTCTCCGAAGTTATCTTTGGAAAAATGACAATAATATAGTGACCTGCGTGCCGCTGGGTACAAATGATAGAGATAAAAGTGAAATACACAATAATGTGCAGTATAGAGGGTCACCTATACATATAGACATCACTCAGGAGGTTGCTGGTCCTTCCTCCATGTAGGTAGAAGCTACGAAGGTCTAACCACCCATCCCACATTTGGTGATATTTAGCCGGCATTTTCTGTGTATACAGGAGATCTTTTTATAGGGCGAGGAAAGGTTGACAGCCACCATCCAATCCCGTACTGTGGTCCCAAGATCATTTCTAGTGACATCACTATATAAAATACCCCCTTTATCCTTCATAGCACAAATCCCCCCCCCCCCCAGCCTCTCTTCTACCCTGACCCCCCCCCCCCCCCATTTTCCTTCATAGCACAAGTCCAAGCCCCCCCCCCCCCCCCCATCCGTATCCCCTCTCTATCACAAATCCCCCCATTATCATTCAAAGCACAAATCCCCCCCCCCAGCCTCTCTCCTTGCACAAATCCCCCCATTACCCTTCATAGCACAATCCCCCCCCCCCCTCCCCCATCCTCTCTTCTATCACAAATCCCCCCATTACCCTTCATAGCACAATCCCCCCCCCTCCCCCATCCTCTCTTCTATCACAAATCCCCCCATTACCCTCCATAGCACAAATCCCCCCTCCCCCCAATCCTCTCTCCTTGCACAAATCCCCCCATTATCCTTCTTAGCACAAATCCCCCCCCCCCCATTACCCTTCATAGCACAACCCCCCCCCCATCCTCTCTTCTATCACAAATCCCCCCATTACCCTTCATAGCATAGCACAATCCCCCCCCCCCTCCCCCATCCTCTCTTCTATCACAAATCCCCCCATTACCCTCCATAGCACAAATCCCCCCTCCCCCCAATCCTCTCTCCTTGCACAAATCCCCCCATTATCCTTCATAGCACAAATCCCCCCCCCCCCATTACCCTTCATAGCACAACCCCCCCCCCCCCCAATCCTCTCTCCTAGCACAAATCCCCCCTCCCCCCAATCCTCTCTCCTTGCACAAATCCCCCCATTATCCTTCATAGCACAAATCCCCCCCCCCCCCATTACCCTTCATAGCACAACCCCCCCCCCCCCCCATCCTCTCTTCTATCACAAATCCCCCCATTACCCCCCTTAGCACAAATCCCCCCTCCCCTCAATACTCTCTTCTATCACAAATCCCCCCATTACCCTCCTTAGCACAAATCCCCCCCATCCTCTCTTCTAGCACCCCCCCCTCCCATTACCCTTCATAGCACAAATCCCCCCCATCCTCTCTTCTAGCACCCCCCCCCCCCCCTCCCATTACCATTCATAGCACAAATCCCCCTAATAGTAATATCAAATAGTAACATTTAACAAAAATAATTATTACTACTACTATTTTTTAATTATTACTAGCTTTTATTATTATCATTGTGACTATTAGAATTAATATTACTAATAATAATACCAAATAATAATTAATAAAAAAAATAAGTATTATCACTACTATTATTTAATATTACTATTTATTATTATTAATATTAATAAAAACGGCCACATGATGCGAACTCATTTCTTTCTTTTTTTTTTTTTTTAAACAAACAAACTCTTTATTGGGTATACAGAGGTTAGGAGGAATACAATAGACTCCGGTACATAATGTTACAGATGAATGGGAGCATCGAAGGGTCACCCAACATTGAAAATCCTCTCCGAAGTTATCTTTGGAAAAATGACAATAATATAGTGACCTGCGTGCCGCTGGGTACAAATGATAGAGATAAAAGTGAAATACACAATAATGTGCAGTATAGAGGGTCACCTATACATATAGACATCACTCAGGAGGTTGCTGGTCCTTCCTCCGTGTAGGTAGAAGCTACGAAGGTCTAACCACCCATCCCACATTTGGTGATATTTAGCCGGCATTTTCTGTGTATATAGGAGATCTTTTTATAGGGCGAGGAAAGGTAGACAGCCACCATCCAATCCCGTACTGTGGTCCCAAGATCATTTCTAGTGACAGCCCTCTTGTCCTTTTCTCCATACCGGGCCCCGGCGTTGTCACCCTGTTATATGTGCTACAAGTGACCACACTGACACACATGACAGACATGGTCCATCATTGTCCAGAGCGGAGATACGCAGCCAACACTGGAGTGAATACATGTCAGGAAGAGGCCGGAAGGAGCTGGAGGAGATCAGCAGCATTGGGATGGGGAAAAGAAAGACTAAACAATGTTGAAACTTTACTTGATGGAAAAATTGGAAATTGTTTATGGTAAACATGAACAAAACGTTACCCATTTGGGGTTGCATTTACTTTAATCTCCTCCTATCTCCCCAAACCCAAACCAACGTATCTCATGTGGAAGAAACATCCTTCATGTCTGATAAAAACTTCCTCTGCTGAAAATGAGGAACGTCCCACCTACATGGGGGTGGTTGGCAGGTGCGATGTGCCGGAGGTTGCCGATGTCTCACCTGTCTCCACCACACACAGTGCAGAACCAGAATGACCAGGAGGAAAATGGCGGCACAGGTAAACCTCAAGGTTCCTGGTGGGGGGAGATGTCTCCATGCACTTGCTTCCCTCTCAGGTTGGATGGTCTGTACAGATTCTGTAGACACGATGGAAGACATGAAGACATTGGTATTATTACTATTACCTGAGTGATGGGAGAAGATCAACACATTATATAAATATTCTAACCAGCACCACCAAGTGTTCAGACCAGGGGAACGGCAATGGGGTCCTTCTTTACTCACCTTGTTCCACCCTTGGGCTACCCCAATTTTCTGGGTTCCCACCAGGGGCAGACTGACAACTCATGGGGCCCCCGGGCAATAGGAGATTATGGGGCCCCCAGGCAATCAGAGATTATGGGGCCACACAGTATACACACACACATAGTATAAAATCACATAGTATACACATACATGTACATACAGTATACACAGACATGTTTCTATTGGCTGAGAAGGTACTAGAGAGGTGGGGCAGCTATAATCTCTGGATTTTTAGACCAAAAGGATGTCGGTAAGGGAGATTTCAGAGACAGTTGTAAAAAAAAACAGATTTTTACATACTGTCCCTGGTTTTACTGAGGCTGGCAACCCTGATGGGGCCCCCTAGTGGCCCGGGGCCCTCGGGCAGTGCCCAAGTGGCCGAATGGTCAGTCCGCCCCTGGTTCTAACAAGCCCCTGGGCTCCTCTACACACCAGAGAATACAGGTTAGACATGTGCAGTTCATTTGGTTCCAAACTGAAATTCGGACTCATTTTTTGTTATTTGAAAATTATCCAAATTTCCGAATTACAATAGTAACTAATTTAAACAAATCTGAAATAACGAATATATACACATATATACATACATACATACATACATACATGCACGCACACACTATGTTGTCAAAAGTATTGGGACGCCTGCCTTTACACACATGAACTTTAATGACATCCCAGTCTTAGTCCGGAGGGTTCAATATTGAGTTGGCTCCACTCTTTGCAGCTATAACAGCTTCACCTCTTCTGGGAAGGCCGTCCACAAGGTTTAGGAGGGTGTCTATGGGAATGTTTGACCATTCTTCCAGAAGCATATTTGTGAGGTCAGACACTGATGTTGGACAAGAAGGCCTGGCTCACAGTCTCTGCTCTAATTCATCCCAAAGGTGTTCTATTGGGTTGAGGTCAGGACTCTGTGCAGGCCAGTCAAGTTCCTCCACCCTAAAACTCGATTATCCATGTCTTTATGGACCTTGCTTTGTGCACTGGTCCAAATCATTTGGTGGAGGGGGGATTAGGGTGTGGGGGGGGGGATTATGGTGTGGAATTGTTTTTCAGGGGTTGGGCTTAGCCCCTTAGTTCCAGTGAAGGGAACTCTTAAGGCGTCACCATACCAAGACATATTGGATTATTTCATGCTCCCAACTTCGTGGGAACAGTTTGGGGACGGCTCCTTCCTGTTCCAACATGACTGCCCACCAGTGCACAAAGCAAGGTCCATAAAGACATGGATGAGTGAGTTGGGGGTGGAGGATCTTGACCGGTCTGCACAGAGTCCTGACCTCAACCCGATAGAACACCTTTTGGATGAATTAGAGCGGAGTCTGCAAGCCAAGCCTTCTCGTCCAACATCAGTGCCTGACCTCACAAATGCTCTTCTGGAAGAATGGTCAAACATTCCCATAGACACCCTCCTAAACCTTGTGGATGGACTTCCCAGAAGAGTTGAAGCTGTTATAGCTGCAAAGGGCGGAGCCAACTCAATATTGAACCCTACGGACTAAGACTGGGATGTCATTAAAGGTCATGTGTGTGTAAAGGCAGGCGTCCCAATACTTTTGGTAATATAATGTATATATGTTCTGTCCTATATCACAGTACAACAACCCCACCATGGCATGTTTGGCAGGACACAAGTCCGGGTCATAGAACCGGTTAGTAAAGTATCTCCTCAGCTAATGGCCATCATAACGTGAATTCATTAAAGAAATCCAACTAATGGCTATCATTCTATCATTGCAGCATTTAGTGGAGGGTGAGAAACCAGACACCGGTATATGGCCCCCCCGGTCGTAAAAATTTTAGCAGAACAGTGAAAAGCAATCCACATTCCTTTCTGTTTTTTTTTTTTATTTGGAAATGCCAGGGCCAAAATCCACATAGAATTCATAAAACCTGATAGGATAAAGTTACATTCATAACAAAAATATAACTGGAGATATAAGAAAAATCAAAGTCACCTACGGGGAAATTAAAAAAAAAAAAAATTCACATCGAAATTTTTCAGTGAAAAGATTATGTAGATTTGCTCTGTGCAAACAGGGCGAAATATTTTTTTTTTCCCTTTGCTGTGTTTTTCTTTGGATTTCAAACAGAAAATACATCATTTGGCTACTAGATGGCGCTAAACATCCTAGGAAATTATTTTAGTACTTATTTTATTTTATTTTATTTTTATTTATTTCAGGTACTTATATAGCGCCGTCAATTTACGCAGCGCTTTACATATATATATTATACATTCACATCAGTCCCTATACCCTCAAGGAGCTTACAATCTAAGGTCCCTAACTCACATTCATACCTATACTAGGGCCAATTTAGACAGGATCCAATTAACCTACCAGCATGTCTTTGGAGTGTGGGAGGAAACCGGAGTACCCGGAGGAAACCCACGCAGACACAGGGAGAACATGCAAACTCCAGGCAGGTAGTGTCATGGTCGGGATTCGAACCAGCGACCCTTCTTACTGCTAGGTGAGAGTGCTACCCACTGCGCCACTGTCACCATCTAGTGGCCAAATGCAGTATTTTTGTATTTTAAATCAACGAAAAACATTCGTCCAGCACAGGAAATCGCCTAACAACATTCGTTTTTAGTCCCATTCGCGCAAAACAAATGTACATACACTTTTACAGGAGGCTTGGAAGACTCGGGGGGGGGGGGGGGGCACTGGTGGACTCTTTAAACTTTCATGGGAGGAACTGCAATGCAAAGTTTGTTTAAATACACCGCAAAGTGTCTGACTTTTTTTTTTATATATTCAGTTAGACGATTGTTATGAATGTAATTTTATCATATCAGGAATTATATGTACATTTTGGTCCTGGCACTTACCAGAATGTAGATACGCCTCCTTGGGTAACAAACGCCCCAATATTACGAAGTGCGGAGGACTGATGGGACACATGACCCCTCCTGACAAAGCCACATTTACAAATAATACACTTCTAGAACTTCTGAAGCTTTGACGATAAAACCCGGAAGCTGATTGGCTTCTATGTAAGGCTGCACCAGATTCTGTGTGCTCCAATTTTAGTCAATCTTCCCTACAGAGAACAACTGTATCCATCAAAGATGGTCAACACACATGGAGTGGACGAACCCTACATTGAAGGTTCCAGAATCCACAATAAAACACACACAAGACATGTTCTGGTAGGCTTTCCATGTAGTCCCGGCCTGGTACCTACCTGTGCTGTTTGGAGGTCCCTCTGGGTCCTGCACGGACAGCATTATGGTTCTTGTCTCATTGAGTTCCTGGAAGGCGATGGTGTACAGGCCGCTATCCTCGGGACGAAGGACTCGGAGGAGGAGTGAGGCGTTCTCCGGGAAGAACATGGCTCTGTGCCGGTACTTCTCCACCACAAAACTGTAATCCTGGCACAGCTTCATGGAGGGCGTCATGTTTCCTCTACAGGGGCTCAGCTCAGAAAACACCACCATAGACATCTCGAAGCTCCATATGACCCTCAGGTTGACCGGAGGGTGAGGCAGGACGTAGGTGACCGGCAGCAGCACCGATTCTCCAACTTTGGCCCGTACGGGCTCCTGGGGGACCAGAATGACGTGGGCCCCGGTCACACCTGGAACGAGAGGACCGGCATACTGTCAACCAATGAGAAAAATTATTCTTGGGTCCAATGGAATTTAAATTATTGAAGGCTTCAGAGAGCCATGGTGAGCCCCAATGAACACATCAAAGTTTAGCAGTCTTGCAAGGGCCCCATCCATGTGATCCAACAGCTATGGTATGGTCCCTATGGCTCTACCAGTCAGGTACATGTGGAACCATTCATAACAGGCCATAAAAAAATGTCTGCTGTGATCCACTTCACTATTCCGCTCTGTGTAAGCTGAGCCAGAGGTGGGCCCAGACACAAAGTTTTTTGGGGTATCAGACGCCGGACTCTATATAATCCACAGTACATATACTGCAACAGGGCGGCTCATACAGGCAGCATAACCTCCCTGTACATCGCGGCATTCTTCCATGTTCAGGGCGTGCACGCCGGCTCTGATCGGCTTGATCACAGCAGGACTTGGTCAGCAGCCCCAGCCAATGATTCGTGGCCAGGACCTGCTGATCGGCTGCGTCCAATCACAGCCCAGATCCCTGTGTTGACAATCAACACAGAGCTCTATATAGAGAGAACAATCTCTTTGTTTCTTATCCCTGCAAACCAGGGTTAAGTAACAAAGACATCTTTAGCAAAAAAGCAGCACATATCACACACACACTACACATTGTTAGGCACACATATAACCCTTTGATCGCCCTAAATGTTAATCCCTTCCCAGCCAGTGTCATTAGTACAATGACAGTGTATAGTGTTATCACTGATCACTGTATTAGTGTCACTGGTGATGTCAGTGGCAGTTAGTCAGTCTGCGCCCCCTCCCTGCTGATCACTGGCATTAGTGTGTATATATGTGTGTGTGTGTGTATACCGTATATATATATATATATATATATATATATATATATATATATATATTATATAAATAAAAAATTCCAATATACTGTGTATATATATATATATTACACACACATATACAGTATCTCACAAAAGTAAGTACACCCCTCACATTTTTATAAATATTTTCCTCTATCTTTTCATGTGACAACACTGAAGAAATGACACTTGTCTACAATGTAAAGTAGTGAGTGTACAGCTTGTATAACAGTGTAAATTTGCTGTCCCCTCAAAATAACTCAACACACAGCCATTAATGTCTAAACCGCTGGCAACAAAAGTCAGTACACCCCTAAGTAAAAATGTCCAAATTGGGCCCAATTAGCCATTTTCCCTCCCCGGTGTCATGTGACTCGTTAGTGTTACAAGGTCTCAGGTGTGAATGGGGAGCAGGTGTGTTAAATTTGGTGTTATCGCTCTCACTCTCTCATACTGGTCACTGGAAGTTCAACATGGCAAAGAACTCTGAGGATCTGAAAAAAAAGAATGGTTGCTCTACATAAAGATGGCCTAGGCTATAAGAAGATTACCAAGACCCTGAAACTGATCTGCAGCACGGTGGCCAAGACCATACAGCGGTATAACAGGACAGGTTCCACTCAGAACAGGCCTCACCATGGTCCACCAAAGAAGTTGAGGTCACGTGCTCAGCATCATATCCAGAGGTTGTCTTTGGGAAATAGACGTATGAGTGCTGCCAGCATTGCTGCAGAGGTTGTAGGGGTGGGGGGTCAGCCTGTCAGTGCTCAGACCATACGCCGCACACTGCATCAAATTGGTTTGCATGGCTGTCATCCCAGAAGGAAGCCTCTTCTAAAGATGATGCACAAGAAAGACAGCAAACAGTTTGTTGAAGACAAGCAGACTGAGGACATGGATTACTGGAACCATGTCCTGTGGTCTGATGAGACCAAGATAAACGTATTTGGTTCAGATGGTGACAAGCGTGTGTGGGGGCAACCAGGTGAGGAGGACAAAGACAAGTGTGTCTTGTCTACAGTCAAGCATGGTGGTGGGAGTGTCATGGTCTGGGGCTGCATGAGTGCAGCCCCCCTGTAGTGTGCTCTTTTGCCTCGATCCCCCTTGTAGTGCGCTCTTTTGCCTCGATCCCCCTTGTAGTGCGCTCTTTTGCCTCGATTCCCCTTGTAGTGCGCTCTTTTGCCTCGATCCCCCCTGTAGTGTGCTCTTTTGCCTCGATCCCCCTTGTAGTGTGCTCTTTTGCCTCGATCCCCCTTGTAGTGCGCTCTTTTGCCTCGATCCCCCCTGTAGTGTGCTCTTTTGCCTCGATCCCCCTTGTAGTGCGCTCTTTTGCCTCGATCCCCCCTGTAGTGTGCTCTTTTGCCTCGATCCCCCTTGTAGTGTGCTCTTTTGCCTTGATCCCCCTTGTATTGTGCTCTTTTTGTCGATTCGTCTTTGATTTATGGCGTGTTTTCTTATTGTTTAACAATGACTTTATTAAAAGAACGAATGAATATATGTTTAATTCGATCAGCTATTTATACTTCAATTCTTGAGAGTAGGCGCGTATTTGGGTCAGGCTGGTGGGGGCCCCAGTGCACTTCTTTCCCAGGGGCCCCCTGATGCTATAAAGACAACCCTGAAGCCAAGGCCCAGTAAAGGGGAGGCCACGGTTTACTACACGCCCTCAACTACTCTGGAGCACCCATGTAGTGGGCTGTCCTACTGCAATCCCCCTCTTGTCCCAGCCCTGACTCTGAGCCCAGGTTGCCCTGGAACCACCCCCTCTCCCCCGGCCTGAGATTGGACAGTAAAAGGAGAAGCAGCAGACTGATGAGCGCATCTCTCTGTCCTTCTGCTCTCTCCTCCTATCAGCATGCACATGAACTGATTGACTCTTTGTCTTGCTTCTCCTTCTTGCTCTAGAGTGGACTTTCTCAACTTTTTCACCCCAGAAGAACCCTAAAATAATTTTCAGGTCTTGGGGAAACCCAGCGGTTACCTTGTAAAAGTAGCAGTGATATCACCACTGTGTCAGAGCTGTGGGAGGGGTCCAGCAAGGCTCCACCCACTGCAGACTTTCTCAGGAGGGGGCGGAGACAAGACTGGCCCCCCTGCACAAGGAGAGAGAGCAGAGCTGCAGGAGGGACCCAGCAAGGCCCCACCCACTACAGAAAACTACAGGAGGGGGCGGAGACTAGCAGCCCCCCTGCACAAGGAGAGAGAGAGCAGAGCTGTGGGAGGGACCCAGCAAGGCTCCACCCACTACAGACAGCTACAGGACTGGGCAGAGACAAGAATATTCCCCCTGCACAAGGAGAGAAAGCAGAGCTGTGGGAGGGACCCAGCAAGGCTCCACCCACTACATAAAAATACAGGAGGAGGTGGAGACCAGCACATCCCTGAAGAAGGAGAGAGAGCAGAGCTGTGGGAGGGACCCAGCAAGGCTCCACCCACTACAGACAGCTATGGGAGGGGGCAGAAACAAGAGCATTTCCCTGCACAAGGAGAGAGAGCAGAGCTGTGGGAGAGGCCAGCAGGCTCCACCCACTATAGAAAACTACAGGAGGGGGGTGGAGACGAGAGCAGTCCCCCTGCACAAGGAGAGAGGGCAGAGCTGCGGGAGGGGCCAGCAGGGCTCCACCCACTATATAAAAACTACAGGAGGGGGGCGGAGATGAGAGCAGTCCCCCTGCACAAGGAGAGAGGGCGGCAGTGAGCGGTGCAGTGAGCGGGTTTTGGATACATTTGAATGTAACCTTTATATAAATCACTGGACAGATGTTGTCGTCTCTGTGGAGAGAGGGGGAGGGGGAATCACTCTGCAGTCTTTGTAATCTGATCTCCCTGCAGTTGATTCTATTTCAGAGCCTCCATAAGCCCTTCGAGGAGCAGTTTTGTCCTCTATATATAATTACTATACAGTTTGCACACCGCTGACCCCGTTACGTGACCCGCCGCTGGGAATTCCCCCGACGCTTGCTCAGGTTTATGTCTGCAGGAAGTGGGCCACTAGAAAGAATATGACAAAATATAAAGAGAACCAGTCAGAGAATGTATAGCAGGGTTGGTTTCCGCACCATTCCGCCCGCTGTGTAGTATATTGTTAGTAAACGTGTGGGAAATGTTCAGACAGTGAACCCGAGAACTAGAGCGAAGGGACACAAATCAATGCAGATAACACCTGGGAGGTGGGGGAGGGTGACCCTGGAAATAACCCCCCTCCCTTCACCATCCCAGGGGCCACACTCGCTTTCACCTCTGACCTCTAGAGCAGGCGGGCCCCTTGCAACCCGACACATACACATTCCATACACCAGCCCGTGAGGCTCCCACCATCAGGGTCGGGACAAGGTATAAAGGCCAAAGGGCCCCCATCCCCCCCAAGGCCAAAGTGTCCCCACTCATTAAAGCGAAAGGGCCCCCCAAAAGAATAGAATAGTAAATAAAGGAATAGAATATAATAGAATGGAATAAAACGGAATGGAACAGAATATAATAGAATAGAAACAAATAAAATAGAATAAGACAGAATAGAAAATAAAAGAATAGAATAAAAAAGGAGAATAGAATAAAACAGAATAGAATAGAAAATTAAAGAATACAATAGAATCAAATAGAACATCTTCTGAAATTCTAATTTTTAGTCAATTCAAAAATAACAAATATATTAAAGCAGATAAAATAAAAATAAAAGAATAGAATAAAATAGAACAAAATAGAATGGAATAGAATAGAAGTGAAAAGAATAAAATAGAATAGAAAATAAAAAAATAGAATAAAACAGAAAATGAAAGAATAGAAAAGGAATAGAATAGAATAAAATAGATAAATGGAGGCCGGGAAAAAAATATTCCCAAACTCCCTGCAAAGGCTGACCTCTACCACATGGTATGGTTGGCTCCACCCCTTCTGCCTGCAGTAAGGACATTGGTGGATGCTGAGTGTTTGGTGAAGGTTGGTTGGCTAGGCACGGAGGTGTTGGGAAGAGGTAAGTCATTACACAACAACTGGAGTCGGAATAGATCATCATCTGCCCTGGTGGCCATCAGATAATTATTGGAATGTGTATAGAGTGTGGAGGGAGTATGAAGAAGAAGCCCCCCGTGTCCGGGTCATCCCCGGGAATAGGGAAAGTCACGCTGTGTTAGCTCTGTATAAGGTAGGTGGGCACTTACCTAAGAGAAGGGCACCAACGAGAACGCCAAGGTGGGAGCGATGAGATCTCATGGTGTCTGCTGACTGACTGCAGGTTACTAGTGAAGGTGCAAAACTCCCCGCAGGAAGGAAATGGCCCCCCCCCGCCACTCACATACACCGTGTATGGCCCGGCACAGAGGATGCGCCCCCAAGTTCTATTCTACAAGAAATCAAGCCATTTCCTGTGCACATTATTAAAGTCACTATACAAGTTTGTAATATCCTGACATGCAGGGCCGTCTTTAATATTGATTGGACCCTGAACAAACATTTTCTCCCCCCCCCCCCTTCCATGAAATGTCGCTCTCCACCTGCTCTGAGACTTACAATAAATAGCACTCAGACTCAAAATCAGTTTTCTGAATAAGATCAGGCAGAGATTGTGACTGGCTGCTAGAGGTTACAGTGTATCATTACCGCTCACTGACTGGCTGCTAGAGGTTACAGTGTATCATTACCGCTCACTGACTGGCTGCTAGAGGTTACAGTGTATCATTACCGCTCACTGACTGGCTGCTAGAGGTTACAGTGTATCATTACCGCTCACTGACTGGTTACAACCCACATTACGGCTCACTGATTATTTAGTAGAGGTTACAGCACATGACTTCTGCTTGTTGATTGGTTGCTAGAGATTACTGCACATCAATACTAGAGAGGTTGCTGGAGATTACTGTATATCCTTACCGCTCAATGATTGGTTGCAAGAGGTTAGTGCACATCATTACTGCTCACTGATTGGTTGCTAAAGGTTACAGCACATCATCTCCTCACTTCCTGCACACCATGGACTGGGGAGGTGAGGGGACCCGTCAATAGACAGAAAACTCTTAAGGATCCTAGGACTCCTAGTGGCAATTCGGGGGGGGGGGTTGATGGGATCAGTGTCAGTGGTGGGGGGATGGGATTAGTTAGGAGGCAGTACACTGTGGCAAATTCTGACGGTTCTTAAATAACGGGGGGCGGGGCCACCCGGTGACCCCGCCCCCCTCTGACGCACGGTGACTTGATGGGACTTCCCTGTGACGTCACGGGGAATGCCACAGGGAAGTCCCGTCATGTCCCGTGCGTCAGAGGGGGGCGGGGTCACCGGGTGGCCCCGCCCCCCGTTATTTAAGAACCGTCAGACGAGGAGACACCGTCACACAGCGGGAGCCTCCCTCCATGCCAGCATGGATGCGGAGCGGCCCGGAGAAGAAAATGAAGAAGAGAAGAAGAGAAGAAGGAAGAAGAGAAGAAGAGAAGAAGAGAAGAAGAGAAGAGCGGGAGCCTCCCCCCATGCCATGGGTGCGGAGCGGCCCGAGGAGAAGGAGATAGAAGACGCCGCGGAGGAGATGCTGGACGAGAACGCCAGAACCAGAAGAACCAGAAGATGAAGGAAGATAGAAGAAAGAAGAAGTATTTAAATAAAGGAATTGTCAAAAACTGTCTCTTGTCATTTTTAACATTTTTGACAGTTTTTTAGTGAAATGGTAGGGGTAAGTACCCCCTTACCATTTCACACAGGGGGGGGGCCGGGATCTGGGGGTCCCCTTGTTAAAGCCCCCCGCCCGCAGACCCCCACAACCACCGGCCAGGGTTGTGGGGATGAGGCCCTTGTCCTCATCAACATGGGGACAAGGTGTTTTGGGGGGCTACCCCAAAGCACCCTCCCAATGTTGAGGGCATGTGGCCTGGTACGGTTCAGGAGGGGGGGGGCCGCACTCTTGTCCCCCCCTCTTTTCCTGCGGCCTGCCAGGTTGCGTGCTCGGATAAGGGTCTGGTATGGATTTTTGGGGGGACCCCACACCGTTTTTTTTTTTTTTGGCGGGGGGTTCCCCTTAGCCACTTGAGCCCCGGACCATTATGCTGCCTAAGGACCAGAGGTCTTTTTTCCAATTTGGCACTGCATTGCTTTAACTGCTAATTGCGCGGTCATGCAATGCTGTACCCAAACAAAATTTGCGTCCTTTTCTTCCCACAAATAGAGCTTTCTTTTGATGGTATTTGATCACCTCTGCGGTTTTTATTTTTTGCGCTATAAACGGAAAAAGACCGAAAATTTTGAAAAAAAATGATATTTTCTACTTTTTGTTATAAAAAAAATCCAAAAAACTCAATTTTAGTCATACGTTTAGGCCAAAATGTATTCGGCCACATGTCTTTGGTAAAAAAAATGTCAATAAGCGTATATTTATTGGTTTGCGCAAAAGTTATAGCGTCTACAAACTAGGGTACATTTTCTGGAATTTACACAGCTTTTAGTTTATGACTGCCTATGTCATTTCTTGAGGTGCTAAAATGGCAACCCCCCCAAATGACCCCATTTTGGAAAGTAGACACCCCAAGGAAATTGCTGAGAGGCATGTTGAACCCATTGAATATTTATTTTTTTTGTCCCAAGTGATTGAATAATGACAAAAAAAAAAATATTTACAAAAAGTTGTCACTAAATGATATATTGCTCACACAGGCCATGGGCCTATGTGGAATTACACCCCAAAATACATTCAGCTGCTTCTCCTGAGTACGGGGATACCACATGTGTGGGACTTTTTGGGAGCCTAGCCGCGTACGGGGACCCGAAAACCAATCACCGCCTTCAGGATTTCTAAGGGTGTAAATTTTTGATTTCACTCTTCACTGCCTATCACAGTTTCGGAGGCCATGGAATGCCCAGGTGGCACAAACCCCCCCCCCAAATGACCCCATTTTGGAAAGTAGACACCCCAAGCTATTTGATGAGAGGCATGGTGAGTATTTTGCAGCTCTCATTTGTTTTTGAAAATGAAGAAAGACAAAAAAAAACATTTTTTTTTTCCTTTTTTCAATTTTCAAAACTTTGTGACAAAAAGTGAGGTCTGCAAAATACTCACTATACCTCTGAGCAAATAGCTTTGGGTGTCTACTTTCCAAAATGGGGTCATTTGGGGGGGTTTTGTGCCACCTGGGCATTCCATGGCCTCCGAAACTGTGATAGGCAGTGAAGAGTGAAATCAAAAATTTACGCCCTTAGAAAGCCTGAAGGCGGTGCTTGGTTTTCGGGGTCCCGTACGCGGCTAGGCTCCCAAAAGGTCTCACACATGTGGTATCCCCGTACTCAGGAGAAGCAGCAGAATGTATTTTGGGGTGTAATTTCACATATTCCCATGGCATGTTTGAGCAATATATCATTTCGTGACAACTTTGTGCAAAAAAAAAAAAAAAAAAAAATTGTCTCTTTCCCGCAACTTGTGTCACAATAGAAAATATTCCATGGACTCGACATGCCTCTCAGCAAATAGCTTGGGTTGTCTACTTTCCAAAATGGGGTCATTTGGTGGGGGTTTGAACTGTCCTGACATTTTATGCACAACATTTAGAAGCTAATGTCACACATCACCCACTCTTCTAACCACTTGAAGACAAAGCCCTTTTTGTTTACATGAAAAAGTTATTTTTTTTTGCAAAAAAATTACTTTGAACCCCCAAACATTATATATTTTTTTAAAGCAAATGCCCTACAGATTAAAATGGTGGGTGTTTCATTTTTTTTTTTCACACAGTATTTGCGCATTGATTTTTTAAACGCATTTTTTTGGGAAAAAACACACTTTTTTAAATTTTAATGCACTAAAACACACTATATTGCCCAAATTTTTGATGAAATAAAAAAGATGATCTTAGGCCGAGTACATGGATACCAAACATGACATGCTTTACAATTGCGCACAAACGTGCAGTGGCAACAAAATAAATACATTTTTAAAAGCCTTTAAAAGCCTTTACAGGTTACCACTTTAGATTTACAGAGGAGGTCTACTGCAAAAATGACTGCCCTCGATCTGACCTTCGCGGTGATACCTCACATGCATGGTGCAATTGCTGTTTACGTTTGACAACAGACCGCCGCTTGCGTTCGCCTTAGCGCGAGAGCAGGGGGCGACAGGGGTGCTTTTTTTTTTTTTTTTTTTTTTAATATTTTTTTGCTTTTTTATCTTATTTTTAAACTGTTCCTTTCATTTTTTTTTTTTTTTTATCATTTTTATTGTTATCTCGGGGAATGTAAATATCCCCTATGATAGCAATAGGTAGTGACAGGTACTCTTTTTTGAAAAAATTGGGGTCTATTAGACCCTAGATCTCTCCTCTGCCCTCCAAGCTTCTGACCACACCAAGATCGGTGTGATAAAATGCTTCCCCAATTTCCCAATGGCGCTGTTTACATCCGGCGAAATCTAAGTCATAAAATGCTCGTAGCTTCCGGTTTCTTAGGCCATAGAGATGTTTGGAGCCACTCTGGTCTCTGATCAGCTCTATGGTCAGCTGGCTGAATCACCGGCTGCATTCTCAGGTTCCCTGTTGAGACAGTAGAGCCAGAGAAAAACACGGAAGACGGGGGGGGGATATTCCCTTCCACGGCTTGTAAAAGCAGTCTAGAGGCTAATTAGCCGCTAGGATTGCTTTTACATGAAAGCCGACCGCTGGCTGAAAAGAATGATACCAAGATGATACCTAAACCTGCAGGCATCATTCTGGTATAACCACTCAAAGTCGTGAATGGCGTACCTGAAGACAAAAAAATGGTTAACAATAAAGCACAGTAAACGGTAAAGTATAAAAAATTGCATACCTGAAAAACAAACATGATAAAACATAATAACAATAACAATAACAATAAAACATTGCAGAATAGAATACAGTAAAAAAAGAGCAGAACAATAGAGAGAGAGAATAGAGAGAGAGCGAACAATAAAATGACAACTATTTTTTTTAATTTTATATATATATATATTTTTTTTACACTTTTTTTGTAACTAACTTTTATAACTGTAACCGGTTCCAGGTTCGGGTCTCTCAAAATGCGATGGCATCTTGGGAGACCCTGTGAAAGTGTGCCTAGTCTGTGCAATGCTGTACCCTACGCTAATACTCAACTAGTGAATGGTAGCGTTCAAAACATTCACCAATGCAAAGACCAGGATTGTCAGGACAGGAGGGACAATAATAGCGGGTGTCACGCCTATATCAGCGCTTGCTGCAGACACAACATCTTTTTTGGGGGGGTTCGTTGGGTAGGGGTACTCGGGAGGACATAAAAATGCCTCTCATGCAGCCGACTGCATTTGGTTGGGGATGTGAATGGGGGAAGTACGGGTGCTGCAGAAGCGGTGGGTTCCCAATTAGGATTGGCGAATGCAGCAGGGAGGGCATTATGGGCACGACGGGCCTGTGTTTGTCTTTTTGCTGGCAGCGGGACACTACTTGTGCTTGCCACCTCACCAGCTTGAACTGCATTTATGGGACTCGCCACGTCACCAAGTGTTACTGCAGTGCTGGTTTGACTACGACCGGGTGTACTAGGCCGCTGGTGCTTGCCAGTTCACCAAAATGCTACCAAAAAAACTGTTAGCGATCGCAGGGATCAGGCCTGACTCTGCGAACGCTGCAGTTATGTGTTTAGTGTTTTGTAAGTGACAGTGATCGATCGATACTGCACTTGGGTGGGCTGGGCGGAGGGGGCAAAACGCAGGTGCTAGCAGATATCTGGGCTGATCCCACTAACACTGCGTTTTTGGGAACCTTAAACTGCTGGGGACGCTAGTATAGATCTGATCAGATCAGATATTGATCCGTACAGATACTATACCACTAAGGGAGGTGTATGCTGCGTGCGTGGGTGTTAGCGGTACTGGCGCTAATCTGACGCTGCCTGGGGCGACGCATATCACCGCCGGGCGATCAGGGGGCTAAACCTTTATTCGGTAATAAACGCTACCGACACTATAAATAATAAACGAACTAACCAGCGTCACCCGTAACACTTATACGGTGATCAGTGGTGAAAGGGTTAACTAGGGGGCAATCAAGGGGTTAAAACATTTATTAGGTAATATATGGGGGTCCCTGACGCTAAAAAACGTTGACGGCGAACCTAAATATTTACGTCCCTAACTAGCGTCACCAGCGACACTAATACATCGATCAGAAAAATGATCGCTTAGTGACACTGGTGACAGGGGGTGATAAAGGGGTTAAAACTTTATTAGGGGGGGTTAGGGGGGTACCCTAGACCTGAAGGGGGCCTAACACTAACTGTCCCAACACTGTAACTGTCACAAACTGACACCAATGCAGTAATCAGAAAAAAAACAAAAAAACTGCTTGGTGTCAGTTTGTGACGGGGGGGGGATGATTGGGGGGGATCGGGGGGCGATCGGGGGGCGATCGGGGGGGGATCGGGGGGCGATCGGGGGGCGATCGGGGGGGGATCGGGGGGCGATCGGGGGGGGGATCGGGGGGGGGGATCGGGGTGTTTTGTGTGCCTGGCATGTTCTACTGTGTGTGTGTGTTTTCACTCACATTTCAGTCTTCTCTCCTCGGCGCCGGAACGGAAAATACCGAGCCGATGAGAGATGACATCATTTCCTTTGCTGCTGTTTAGCATACAGCAGCAGAGGAATGTTCCCATTGGCCGGCGGCGATCGTGAGGGGGGGGCCACGAACGGATGGCCTCCCCCTCATCTCCGATCGCCGGGGGGACAAAAGAGGACCGCCTCGGGCACCGGGGGGGGGATCCGATCGGACCCCCCACCCGCGGGAGGGGGGTCCTGCCCGTGCCGCCTTGCCGACGTACATCGGCGTGAGGCGGTCCTTAAGTGGTTAAAATCCATACCAGACCCTCAGGTCTGGTATGGAATTTATGGGGAACCCCACGTCATTTTTTTACATTTTGGCCGGGGTTCCCCTTAATATCCATACCAGACCAGAAGGGCCTGGTATGGAATTTAGGGGGACTCCCACGTCATTTTTTTTTTTTAATTTTGGTTCGGGGTTTCCCTGTGGGGAATTCCCATGCCGTTTTTATCAATGAACTTCTATGTGTATTGTCGGCAATGCAATAATGTCATTTTGCTGTCAGACTGTTCTAAACACGGGAAACATGCGCCCCTTTACAGGCATACTATAGACACCCCCCAGGTACGAAATTTAAAGGGATATTACACTTTTATTGTTTCACTTTAAACATTATTAAAATCACTTCTTCTGAAAAATTGTCGTTTTTAAAACTTTTTTTTGCATTGATCCATGTCCCCTGGGGCAGGACCCAGGTCCCCAAACACTTTTTATGACAATAACTTGCATATAAGCCTTTAAAATTAGCACTTTTGATTTCTCCCATAGACTTTTAAAGGGTGTTCCGCGGCATTCGAATTTGCCGCGAACACCCCAAATTGTTCGCTGTTTGGCGAACTCGCGAACAGCCAATGTTCGAGTCGAACTCGAAGCTCATCCCTAATCATGACCCATCTGCTGGGATGTGCGTATTCACATGCACCACAATTCAGGATGCCGTGGCACCATGTTCTTTTGAAAACGGGTTCCACCCCAAATTTTCTTACCCTTGCAGGACAGGCTGATGTCAGGCTTATGGGGTTGTAAACCCTCGAGGTGCATTAAGGTGAAAAAACCTCCTGTCATGCAGCTGCCCCCCCAGAGCGCCCCCTTTTATTTACCTGAACCTGGTCTTTCCAGCGACGGGGACGAGTGCACCAGCTCCAGCCGGTGTCTCAGGTCCTCATTGGATAGATTGATAGCGGCACAGCCATTGGCTCCCGCTGCTGTCAATCAAATCCAATGACGTGGGAGCTGGGGGCGGGGCCGAGTCCTGCTGTCTGTGTCAATAGACGCAGCAGCAGGACACTGGAGCCCGCCCACGGGAGTGGCCCGAGGGTGAGAGGCTCTCCAATGGTACACTCGAGAAGAGGAGGAGCCAAGAGCACCGCTGAGGGACCCCAGAAGAGGAGGATCGGGGCCACTCTGTGCAAAACCAACTGCACAGAGGAGGTAAGTATGACAGGTTTGTTTAAATAAAAAAAAAAAAAAAAAAAAAACACCTTTAGATATCCTGTAACCACTTCAGCCCTGGAAGGATTTACCCCCCTTCCTGACCAGGCCATTTTTGCGATACAGCACTGCGTCACTTTAACTGACAATCGTGCAGTCGTGCGATGCTCTACCCAAAGAAAATTGACGTCCTTTTTTTCCCCACAAATAGAGATTTCTTTTGGTGGTATTTGATCACCTCTGCGGTTTTTATTTTTTGCGCTATAAACAAAAAAAGAGCGACAATTTAAAAAAAAAACACAATATTTTGTATTTTTTGCTATAATAAATGTCTATATTAAAAAAAAAAAAAGTTTTTTTTTCCCTCAGTTTGCAATATAGCAGTATACATTGAATATATTGATTGTTTTGCGCACAAGTTATAGCGTCTACAAAATAGGGGATGGATTTATGTCATTTTTATAATTTTTTTTTTTTTTTTTTACTAGTAATGGCGGCGATCTGCAATTTTTATCAGGACTGCGACATTGCGGCGGACAGACCGGACGCTTTTGACACTATTTTGGGACCAATGACATTTATACAGCGATCAGTGCTATAAAAATGCATTGATTACTGTATAAATGTCACTGGCAGGGAAGGGGTTAACACTAGGGGGCGATCAAGGGGTTAACTGTGTCCCCTCGTGTGTGTTCTAACTGTAGGGGGTGATGGGACTGACTAGGGGAGGAGACCGATCGCTGTTCATATTTCATATGAACACACGATCTGTCTCTTCTCTCCTGAGAGAACCGGGAATTGTGTGTTTACACACACAGATCCGGTTCTCACTCTGTCACGAGCGATCGGTCATCGCGCCCGCCGAGCACGCACATTGGCTCCAGGGGCACCAGGCGGGGCGCGTGCGCGCGCCTGCTGTGATGTGTTAAAGGAGCGACGTACGGCTACAGCGATTTGCGCAGCCGTGCCAACTAGAGTTGCACAATTAATCGTTAAAAAAATCGTGATCTCGATTCAACCCCACTGATGATCTCTCCTGCAGAGGTTGCCGATTCTTTCATGTAAACAAGTGGAGAGACTTATCTGCTCACTCAGCCGTCAAAAGAAAACATCCGGGCAGTCTGCCAAGTCTTTTAACTTGAAACATTGTAACTAAGCTTCCTTCTTAGATCAAAGGAATAGAACTTCTGTGTAAATAAATAATCCAGGAAATCTGCCAAGTTTTAAACAAAGTGTAAATGCAGGAAGTTTAACCACTTAAAGTCTAAGTCTTTTCCTGACACTTCTTTCTTAAGTTAAAATCAATATGTTTTTGCTAGAAAATGACTTGGAACCCCCAAACATTATATATATTTTAGCAGAGACCCTAGGGAATAAAATGGCAATGTTTTATGTCACACTGTATTTGCCCAGCCGTCTTTCAAACGCAATTTTTTGGGGAAAAAATACACTTCAATGAATAAAAAAAAAAAAAAAAACGAAACAGTAAAGTTAGACAAATTTTTTTTGTTTTAATGTGAAAGATGATGTTATGCCGCGAGAATCTTGAGAGAATCGTGATCGATCTTCTAAGCAAAAAAAATTGTGATTCTCATTTTAGCCGGAATCGTGCAGCTCTAGTGCCAACCTGCCATAACTGCGGTGGCTGGTCGGCTAGTGGTTAATGACCACAGTTGTAGGCGGGACTTTTCAGCATCCTCCTTTACTTCCTCAGTGGGCAGCATTCAGCAGAAGTGATGGTGGATATGACCTCAGGGGGGGGGCATGATATATATATGAATGCCGCCTCTATTTACATATCAATGCCGCCGACCGCAGCTATTTACTTATCAATGCCGATATTTACATGTAAACACAGGGTCTGCAGGAGAGTCATCTGTACACAACAATAGGGCAGAGCTGGGCAGATGCCTCTTTTGCCCTGCCTTAAAGACGGCCCTAATGACATGTCTGTACACCCGCTGTGCCCATTATGAGGGGTTCCCACCATCCCTGTGCTGAGTTCCCGGGTCTGCACACCCGCTGTGTCCATTATGAGGGGTTCTCACCATCCCTGTGCTGAGTTCCCAGGTCTGTACACCCGCTGTGCCCATTATGAGGGGTTCTCACCATCCCTGTGCTGAGTTCCCGGGTCTGTACACCCGCTGTGCCCATTATGAGGGGTTCCCACCATCCCTGTGCTGAGTTCACGGGTCTGTACACCCGCTGTGCCCATTATGAGGGGTTCCCACCATCCCTGTGCTGAGTTCCCGGGTCTGCACACCCGCTGTGCCCATTATGAGGGGTTCTCACCATCCCTGTGCTGAGTTCCCGGGTCTGTACACCCGCTGTGCCCATTATGAGGGGTTCTCACCATCCCTGTGCTGAGTTCCCGGGTCTGTACACCCGCTGTGCCCATTATGAGGGGTTCCCACCATCCCTGTGCTGAGTTCCCGGGTCTGTACACCCGCTGTGCCCATTATGAGGGGTTCCCACCATCCCTGTGCTGAGTTCCCGGGTCTGTACACCCGCTGTGCCCATTATGAGGGGTTCTCACCATCCCTGTGCTGAGTTCCTGGGTCTGTACACCCGCTGTGCCCCTTATGAGGGGTTCCACCATCCCTGTGCTGAGTTCCCGGGTCTGTATACCCGCTGTGCCCATTATGAGGGGTTCTCACCATCCCTGTGCTGAGTTCCCGGGTCTGTACACCCGCTGTGCCCATTATGAGGGGTTCTCACCATCCCTGTGCTGAGTTCCCGGGTCTGTACACCCGCTGTGCCCATTATGAGGGGTTCCCACCATCCCTGTGCTGAGTTCCCGGGTCTGTACACCCGCTGTGCCCATTATGAGGGGTTCCCACCATCCCTGTGCTGAGTTCCCGGGTCTGTACACCCGCTGTGCCCATTATGAGGGGTTCTCACCATCCCTGTGCTGAGTTCCCGGGTCTGTACACCCGCTGTGCCCATTATGAGGGGTTCCCACCATCCCTGTGCTGAGTTCCCGGGTCTGTACACCCGCTGTGCCCATTATGAGGGGTTCCCACCATCCCTGTGCTGAGTTCCCGGGTCTGAACACCCGCTGTGCCCATTATGAGGGGTTCTCACCATCCCTGTGCTGAGTTCCCGGGTCTGTACACTTGCTGTGCCCATTATGAGGGGTTCTCACTATCCCTGTGCTGAGTTCCCGGGTCTGTACACCCGCTGTGCCCATTATGAGGGGTTCTCACCATCCCTGTGCTGAGTTCCCGGGTCTGTACACCCGCTGTGCCCATTATGAGGGGTTCCCACTATCCCTGTGCTGAGTTCCCGGGTCTGTACACCCGCTGTGCCCATTATGAGGGGTTCCCACCATCCCTGTGCTGAGTTCCCGGGTCTGTACACCCGCTGTGCCCATTATGAGGGGTTCCCACCATCCCTGTGCTGAGTTCCCGGGTCTGTACACCCGCTGTGCCCATTATGAGGGGTTCCCACCATCCCTGTGCTGAGTTCCCAGGTCTGTACACCCGCTGTGCCCATTATGAGGTGTTCCCACCATCCCTGTGCTGAGTTCCCAGGTCTGTACACCCGCTGTGCCCATTATGAGGGGTTCCCACCATCCCTGTGCTGAGTTCCCGGGTCTGTACACCCGCTGTGCCCATTATGAGGGGTTCTCACCATCCCTGTGCTGAGTTCCCGGGTCTGTACACCCGCTGTGCCCATTATGAGGGGTTCTCACCATCCCTGTGCTGAGTTCCCGGGTCTGTACACCCGCTGTGCCCATTATGAGGAGTTCCCACCATCCCTGTGCTGAGTTCCCGGGTCTGTACACCCGCTGTGCCCATTATGAGGGGTTCTCACCATCCCTGTGCTGAGTTCCCGTGTCTGTACACCCGCTGTGCCCATTATGAGGGGTTCTCACCATCCCTGTGCTGAGTTCCCGGGTCTGTACACCCGCTGTGCCCATTATGAGGGGTTCCCACCATCCCTGTGCTGAGTTCCCGGGTCTGTACACCCGCTGTGCCCATTATGAGGGGTTCTCACCATCCCTGTGCTGAGTTCCCGTGTCTGTACACCCGCTGTGCCCATTATGAGGGGTTCTCACCATCCCTGTGCTGAGTTCCCGGGTCTGTACACCCGCTGTGCCCATTATGAGGGGTTCTCACCATCCCTGTGCTGAGTTCCCGTGTCTGTACACCCGCTGTGCCCATTATGAGGGGTTCTCACCATCCCTGTGCTGAGTTCCCGGGTCTGTACACCCGCTGTGCCCATTATGAGGGGTTCCCACCATTACTGTTGTATAGATTTTAATTGGGGGCCATCATACAAAAAAAATGTTTGGGGTTCCCCCCAAACTCCATATTGACTTATTCAGACCCCCATCCCAAAGATCCATACATGACCCTTATTGGATATGCAGCCTGGCAGGCCAGGAAAGGAGGGGGGAGGGAAGCATGCACCCCTCATCTCCTGAACCATATCAGGCCACGGGCCCCTAACATGGGGGGGGGGGAGCTTCATGGGGCTACCATCAGCGGACAACCAATCAGGGGTTAGACGATTTTTCTCTTTCTGTAGTTTGGCCGGCATCCTTCATCATGACTGCCGTGGATCTGTGGAAGACATGATTGCTGATATCTGAGGGGCCCTCCAATTGTTCGAGGCGGTTCCCAGATTCTGATCACCCCCCCCCGCCTGCCTGGAGACCCCCACAACCACCAGTCCAGGGTTGTGGGGAAGAGGCCATTGTCTTTATCATGTGGGATCAAGGTGATGTGCAAGCCCCCCCCCCCATGTTGAAGGTATGTGGTTTGGTATGGTCCAGGAGGGTCAGGCTACATTCTCATCCCCCCCCCCCCCCATTTTTCCTGACCAGCCAGGCTGCATGCAAACATCAGTTCCCCCCCCCCCCCCAGTCCGGGATAAGGATCACCTGAACACCACTCAGACCTCATGTAGACGATAACTGATCTGACGCACAGAAAAGTGAAGCGGTCATCCATAGCGACCACACCCTGGCTGATTACATCACTACTGCAGGTCAGAGAATGGAGCCAGTCATTTGCTAATGGTAGCAGTGGGGGGGGGGGGGGGGGGGGTTACTAAAGCTGGAGAGTGAGGAATCTGGTGCATGGCAGCCAATCAGCTTCTAGCTTCATCTTCTTCAATTAAGCTTTGACAATAAAACCTGGAAGCTGATTGGTTGCTATGCAGAGCTTCACCAGATCTTGCACCCTCCAGTTTTAGTAAATCACCCCCCCCCCCCCCCCCCATTGCGTTTCCTCTCCTCTGGTTGTCACAGATCAGCCCCAGGACACTTTGGTTTGGTAGGTCACAAGCTGTCTGACAGCCAATCACAGCCTGAGTCTTTGAGACAACATTGTAAAGGAAGCATTTCTGCAAGTTCTGCCCGGACTGATCAATCTTCATCATCTGGTAACGGGGAAGCCGGACCCCCCTCTGCTGGGCTCTGTGGTTCCTTCCACTGATTTGTACTGTGATTGTCCGGAGGGAGAAACCACTGAGCGCATCGGGGGGGGGGGGGGGGGGTTGTATAATAATATACAGAGATATATCATCTGTGTATATTATTATATATAAGGCGATTATTGATCCCTCTCTGTATATTATGGAGATGACCTATGCATCTGTATTATAGTATACAGCGCCTTGAAAAAGTATTCATACCCCTTGAAATTCCCCACATTTTGTCATGTTACAACCAAAGACATAAATGTATTTTATTGGGATTTTATGTGATAGACCAGTGATGGTGAACCTTGGCACCCCAGATGTTTTGGAACTACATTTCCCATGATGCTCATGCACTCTGCAGTGTAGTTGAGCATCATGGGAAATGTAGTTCCAAAACATCTGGTGTGCCAAGGTTCTCCATCACTGTGATATACCAACTCAACACAACAACACAATATTTTATTGGGATTTTATGTGATAGACCAACACAAAGTGACACATAATTGTGAAGTGGAAGGAAAATGATAAATGATACAAATAAATATGTGAAAAGTGTGGGGGGGGGGATTTGTATGGCGCCCCCCAGGAGTCAATACTTTGTAGAATCCCCTTTCTCTACAAGTCTTTTTGGGGATGTCTCTACCAGCTTTGCACATCTAGAGAGGACATTTCTGCCCATTCTTCTTTGTAAAATATCTCAAGCTCTGTCAGATTGGATGGAGAACGTCTGTGAACAGAAATGTTCAAGTCTTGCCACAGATTCTCAGTTGGATTTAGGTCTGGACTGTGACTGGGCCATTCTAACACATGAATATGCTTTGATGGAAACCATTCCATTGTAGCTCTGGCTGGATGTTTCGGGTCCTTGTCCTGCTGGAAGGTGGACCTCCACCCCAGTCTCAAGTCTTTTGCAGATCACCTCTATGACAAAATCTCACCCCAGTCCTGCCCCCAACCTAGCCACGTTCATCTGTAACAGCTCACTGTCTTCCTCCCTAGACAAGCTCGCCCCCCTCACTATACGCAGACTTGCTACAACCCTGGCCAAACAGACGACACCAGGAGCCTCAGGAAACCTAGCCGAGCTCTTGAACGTCTGTGGCATAAGACTAAGTTCCAGGAAGACTTCA
Organism: Aquarana catesbeiana; assembly: GCF_042186555.1. Lineage (NCBI taxonomy): Eukaryota > Metazoa > Chordata > Amphibia > Anura > Ranidae > Aquarana > Aquarana catesbeiana. The sequence goes on along the minus strand of NC_133328.1, from coordinate 649,067,656 downwards.
CACAATATAAATCTGCCCTCCTAAAATACTATTCCTGCCTCCACACCTCCAAACAGACCTACTTTACCACACTCATTAATACCTTCTTGTCCAGTCCACGTCAACTCTTCTCTACCTTCAACACTCTACTCTGTCCTCCACCCTCAAACTCACTGCCCAGGAGATCGCCAATCACTTCAAAAATAAGATTGATACAATTCATGAGGAGGTCGCCAACGTGCAGAAACCTCCCCCCACGCAACACCCCATGTCCACAGATACAATCATTACTTCCCTCATTCAACCCTGCTAGTATTAATGTGGTTGCTAAACTTTTATCTATCACTCATCTAAGCACCTGCCCCCTGGATCCTGCTCCCTCGCAAACGCTACGCTCACCCTCTGACTCGATTCTACGCTCTCTAACTCACATTTTCAACCTCTCCCTCACTTGTGGCACCTTTCCAAACCCTTTAAAACAGGTGCTAGCCACCCCCATACTTAAAAAGCCCTCACTGGACCCCACCAATCTCAACAACCTACGTCCCATCTCCTTACTCGCCTTCTCCAAACTTCTTGAAAGACTGGTCTACAACCGAGACTGAGCGACCATCTGACCATGAACAAAACTTCTTGAAGGACTGGTCTAAAACCGACTGAGCGACCATCTGACCATGAACAAAACTTCTTGAAAGACCGATCTACAACCGAGACTGAGCGACCATCTGACCATGAACAAACTTCTTGAAAGACTGGTCTACAACCGACTAAGCGACCATCTGACCATGAACAAACTTCTCGAAAGACTGGTCTACAACCGACTAAGTGACCATCTGACCATGAACAAACTTCTTGAAGGACTGGTCTACAACCGACTAAGCGACCATCTGACCATGAACAAACTTCTTGATCCCCTTCAGTCTGGATTACGGAAACTGCTCTCCTCAAACTCTCAAATGACCTACTAATGGCTAAAACCAGCGGACACTATTCTGTACTACTTCTCCTGGATCTCCTTGCAGCCTTTGACACAGTGGACCACCCCCTCCTCCTCAATACACTCCACTCTTTTGGTCTCCATTACTGTACTCTTCTCTGGTTCTCATCCTACCTATCCCACCGCTCCTTCAGTGTCACTTACAACTCTACTTCCTCCTCTCCTCTTCCTTTCTCTGTCGGGGTCGCCCAAGGTTCTGTTCTTGGACCTCTCCTTTTCTCAATCTACACCACCTCCCTGGGTCAGTTGATTGCCTCCCACGGCTTTCAATATCATCTCTACGCTGATGACACCCAAATCTATCTCTCCACCCCCCAGCCTCTCTCCATCTGTTTCCTCACGCATTACCAACTTACTAGCAGACATATCAGCCTGGATGTCACATCACTTCCTCAAACTCAACCTATCCAAACCCAAGCTCATGATATTTCCTCCCTCAGGTGCCACTTCCCCTGATTTCTCTGTCAACATCAATGGCTCAACCATCAACTTCCCCTCCCCCACGCCAAGGTCCTACGGTAGGTGTAATCCTGGACTCTGAACTAACCTTTCGGCCCCACATCCTATCGCTATCCAAAAATTGCCGCCTCAACCTCCGCAACATCTCCAAGATACGCCCCTTCCTAATCTATGTCACCACAAAGCTTCTAATCCACTCCCTGGTCATCTCCCACCTCGACTACTGCAACTCCCTCCTCATTGGCTTACCTCTAAATAAGCTCCTCCCCCCTTAGGTCCATCATGAACACTGCTGCCAGGCTCATCCACCTCACAAACCGCCCAGCGTCTGCCATACCCCTCTGCCAATCCCTCCAATGGCTGCCACTCAGCCAACGAATTAAATTCAATATACTAACTAGAACCCAGCTACATCTCTAACCTGGTCACAAAATACCAACCTAATCGTTCTCTTCGCTCCTCCCAGGACCTCCTTCTCTCCAAACTCCCTCGTCACCTCATCCCATACTCACCTCCAGGACTTCTCCAGAGCCTCTCCCATTCTTTGGAATGCTTTACCCCAATCCGTCCGATTTTATCCTACTTTATCCACTTTCAGACAATCCCTGAAAACCCATCTCTTCAGAGAAGCCTATCTGGTCCACCTAACAATGAAAACTCATCTCTTCAGATAAGCCTATCTGGTCCACCTAACAATGAAAACTCATCTCTTCAGAGAAGCCTATCTGCCCCCACCTAACAATGAAAACTCATCTCTTCAGAGAAGCCTATCTGCCCCCCACCTAACAATGAAAACTCATCTCTTCAGAGAAGCCTATCTGGTCCACCTAACAATGAATACTCATCTCTTCAGAGAAGCCTATCTGGTCCACCTAACAATGAAAACTCATCTCTTCAGAGAAGCCCATCTGGTCCACCTAACAATGAAAACTCATCTCTTCAGAGAAGCCCATCTGGTCCACCTAACAATGAAAACTCATCTCTTCAGAGAAGCCCATCTGGTCCACCTAACAATGAAAACTCATCTCTTCAGAGAAGCCTATCTGGTCCACCTAACAATGAAAACTCATCTCTTCAGAGAAGCCCATCTGGACCCCACCTAACAATCAAAACTCATCTCTTCATAGAAGCCTATCTGGTCCACCTAACAATGAAAACTCATCTCTTCAGAGAAGCCTATCTGGTCCACCTAACAATGAAAACTCATCTCTTCAGAGAAGCCTATCTGGTCCACCTAACAATGAAAACTCATCTCTTCAGAGAAGCCTATCTGGTCCACCTAACAATGAAAACTCATCTCTTCAGAGAAGCCCATCTGGTCCCCACCTAACAATGAAAACTCATCTCTTCAGAGAAGCCTATCTGGACCCCACCTAACAATGAAAACTCATCTCTTCAGAGAAGCCTATCTGGACCCCACCTAACAATGAAAACTCATCTCTTCAGAGAAGCCTATCTGGTCCACCTAACAATGAAAACTCATCTCTTCAGAGAAGCCTATCTGGTCCACCTAACAATGAAAACTCATCTCTTCAGAGAAGCCTATCTGGTCCACCTAACAATGAAAACTCATCTCTTCAGAGAAGCCCATCTGGTCCACCTAACAATGAAAACTCATCTCTTCAGAGAAGCCTATCTGGACCCCACCTAACAATGAAAACTCATCTCTTCAGAGAAGCCTATCTGGTCCCCACCTAACAATGAAAACTCACCTCTTCAGAGAAGCCTATCTGGTCCACATAACAATGAAAACTCATCTCTTCAGAGAAGCCCATCTGGTCCACCTAACAATGAAAACTCATCTCTTCAGAGAAGCCTATCTGGTCCACCTAACAATGAAAACTTATCTCTTCAGAGAAGCCCATCTGGTCCACCTAACAATGAAAACTCATCTATACAGAGAAGCCTATCTGGTCCACCTAACAATGAAAACTCATCTCTTCAGAGAAGCCCATCTGGTCCCCACCTAACAATGAAAACTCATCTCTTCAGAGAAGCCTATCTGGACCCCACCTAACAATGAAAACTCATCTCTTCAGAGAAGCCTATCTGGACCCCACCTAACAATGAAAACTCATCTCTTCAGAGAAGCCTATCTGGTCCACCTAACAATGAAAACTCATCTCTTCAGAGAAGTCTATCTGGTCCACCTAACAATGAAAACTCATCTCTTCAGAGAAGCCTATCTGGTCCACCTAACAATGAAAACTCATCTCTTCAGAGAAGCCCATCTGGTCCACCTAACAATGAAAACTCATCTCTTCAGAGAAGCCTATCTGGTCCCCACCTAACAATGAAAACTCACCTCTTCAGAGAAGCCTATCTGGTCCACATAACAATGAAAACTCATCTCTTCAGAGAAGCCCATCTGGTCCACCTAACAATGAAAACTCATCTCTTCAGAGAAGCCTATCTGGTCCACCTAACAATGAAAACTTATCTCTTCAGAGAAGCCCATCTGGTCCACCTAACAATGAAAACTCATCTATACAGAGAAGCCTATCTGGTCCACCTAACAATGAAAACTCATCTCTTCAGAGAAGCCCATCTGGACCCCACCTAACAATGAAAACTCATCTCTTCATAGAAGCCTATCTGGTCCACCTAACAATGAAAACTCATCTCTTCAGAGAAGCCTATCTGGTCCCCACCTAACAATGAAAACTCATCTCTTTAGAGAAGCCTATCTGGTCCCCACCTAACAATGAAAACTCATCTCTTCAGAGAAGCCTATCTGGTCCACATAACAATGAAAACTCATCTCTTCAGAGAAGCCCATCTGGTCCACCTAACAATGAAAACTCATCTCTTCAGAGAAGCCTATCTGGTCCACCTAACAATGAAAACTTATCTCTTCAGAGAAGCCCATCTGGTCCACCTAACAATGAAAACTCATCTCTTCAAAGAAGCCTATCTGGTCCACCTAACAATGAAAACTCATCTCTTCAGAGAAGCCTATCTGGTCCACATAACAATGAAAACTCATCTCTTCAGAGAAGCCCATCTGGTCCACCTAACAATGAAAACTCATCTCTTCAGAGAAGCCTATCTGGTCCACCTAACAATGAAAACTCATCTCTTCAGAGAAGCCTATCTGGTCCACCTAACAATGAAAACTCATCTCTTCAGAGAAGCCTATCTGGTCCACCTAACAACTGTCCATTTATCTTCTCCATCAGCCCATCTCCCCCCCCCCCCACACACACAGTTATTACCTCTTGTATCTCTGGACCTTCACTCTTAGATTGTAAGCTCCAAGGATCAGGGCCCTCCGATTCCTCCTGTATTACAGTGTATTGTATTTGTACTGTCTACCCTCAAGGGGTAAAGAGCTCCGTAAATCCTGTATAATGATAATGATGATGATGGAGATTATTGATCTCTCTGTATATTATGATTATTGATCTCTCTGTATATGATGGAGATTATTGATCTCTCTGTATATGATGGAGATTATTGATCTCTCTGTATATTATGATTATTGATCTCTCTGTATATGATGGAGATTATTATTCTCTCTGTATATTGTGGAGATTATTGATCTCTCTGTATATTATTGATCTCTCTGTATATGATGATTATATATCTCTCTGTATATGATGGAGATTATTGATCTCTCTGTATATGATGGAGATTATTATTCTCTCTGTATATTGTGGAGATTATTGATCTCTCTGTATATGATGATTATATATCTCTCTGTATATGATGGAGATTATTGATCTCTCTGTATATGATGGAGATTATTGATCTCTCTGTATATTATTGATCTCTCTGTATATGATGATTATTGATCTCTCTGTATATGATGGAGATTATTGATCTCTCTGTATATGATGATTATTGATCTCTCTGTATATTATATATCTCTCTGTATATTATTGATCTCTCTGTATATGATGGAGATTATTGATCTCTCTGTATATGATGATTATTGATCTCTCTGTATATGATGGAGATTATTGATCTCTCTGTATATGATGGAGATTATTGATCTCTCTGTATATGATGGAGATTATATATCTCTCTGTATATGATGGGGATGATTGATCTCTCTGTATATTATATATCTCTCTGTATATTATTGATCTCTCTGTATATGATGGAGATTATTGATCTCTCTGTATATGATGGAGATTATTGATCTCTCTGTATATGATGGAGATGATTGATCTCTCTGTATATGATGGAGATGATTGATCTCTCTGTATATTATTGATCTCTCTGTCTGATCTGATGGAGATAATTGATCTCTGTTGATATTACAGGTCACGTGACAGCAGAGAAAATTGCATTGTTTCCAGGGTGACGGATCTCCCCTCCCCCCATCCGGGAATTTGCAGCCCCTCCCCTCGCGGAATGTGATTCGTAGACGAAGCTCCTCCTCTAATCTCGCTCAATCGCCGCAGAGCTCCCCATCCCCCCCTCTCCTCAGTTCCCATCATTATCTTCAGACCCCGCCTTCTCCTCTCCACCAATCGTGCGTCAGAAGATTTTCTCCCGCGCTGTCTCCGCCCTCTGACTCCTCCTGGCGGGAGCAGCCAATGGCCGGCCCGCTCCCGCTTTCCAGCGCTGGGTTTGGCTCCTCCTCCGGGATCCGTCCAATCGCACGCGAGTTGCTTTCTCCGCCTTTTTTCTCTCCCCCCCTCCTCGCCTCGCTGGGCTCCTCCTCCTGAGATCTGGCCCCTCCCACAGTGTCGGTGAGGATTCGGTGAGCGGGACGGAGGAGGAGGAGGATGGAGCGGCCGCTGCTGCTGGAGAACCTTCCTCAGGTGAGACCGGGAGAGAGAGAGGGGGGAGGGGAGAGACCGGAATACCGGGGGAGGGGAACCCCGTCCTCCTCTGTGTGTGAGGAGAGGAGAGGAGAGCCCGCCCTGTGTGAGGAGAGGAGAGAGAGGGACCTCCCCTCCCCCCCTCCTCCTCCCCTCCATCATATATACACGACCCGTTATATGTATACATGATAGATAGATATATATACACCCCCTCCCCCCCCCATCTGTATACATGAGATATATATATATATACACCCCCTCCCCCCCCCCCATCTGTATACATGAGATATATATATATCCTCATCTGTATATATAATGTATGGGGGGGGGGCTGTATACAGAGAGATGTGATCGGAGTATATATAATGTATACAGAGAGATGTGATCGGAGTATATATAATGTATACAGAGATGTGATCGGGGTATATATAATGTATACAGAGAGATGTGATCGGAGTATATATAATGTATACAGAGATGTGATCGGGGTATATATAATGTATACAGAGAGATGTGATCGGGGTATATATAATGTATACAGAGAGATGTGATCGGGATATATATAATGTATACAGAGAGATGTGATCGGGGTATATATAATGTATACAGAGAGATGTGATCGGAGTATATATAATGTATACAGAGATGTGATCGGGATATATATAATGTATACAGAGAGATGTGATCGGGGTATATATAATGTATACAGAGAGATGTGATCGGAGTATATATAATGTATACAGAGATGTGATCGGAGTATATATAATGTATACAGAGAGATGTGATCGGGGTATATATAATGTATACAGAGAGATGTGATCGGAGTATATATAATGTATACAGAGAGATGTGATCGGAGTATATATAATGTATACAGAGAGATGTGATCGGAGTATATATAATGTATACAGAGAGATGTGATCGGAGTATATATAATGTATACAGAGAGATGTGATCGGAGTATATATAATGTATACAGAGATGTGATCGGAGTATATATAATGTATACAGAGAGATGTGATCGGGGTATATATAATGTATACAGAGAGATGTGATCGGAGTATATATAATGTATACAGAGAGATGTGATCGGGGTATATATAATGTATACAGAGATGTGATCGGGGTATATATAATGTATACAGAGAGATGTGATCGGAGTATATATAATGTATACAGAGAGATGTGATCGGGGTATATATAATGTATACAGAGAGATGTGATCGGAGTATATATAATGTATACAGAGAGATGTGATCGGAGTATATATAATGTATACAGAGATGTGATCGGAGTATATATAATGTATACAGAGAGATGTGATCGGAGTATATATAATGTATACAGAGATGTGATCGGAGTATATATAATGTATACAGAGAGATGTGATCGGAGTATATATAATGTATACAGAGAGATGTGATCGGAGTATATATAATGTATACAGAGAGATGTGATCGGAGTATATATAATGTATACAGAGAGATGTGATCGGGGTATATATAATGTATACAGAGAGATGTGATCGGAGTATATATAATGTATACAGAGAGATGTGATCGGAGTATATATAATGTATACAGAGAGATGTGATCGGAGTATATATAATGTATACAGAGATGTGATCGGAGTATATATAATGTATACAGAGAGATGTGATCGGAGTATATATAATGTATACAGAGATGTGATCGGAGTATATATAATGTATACAGAGAGATCTCCTCCTATATCATCTATACAGGAGACTTCATCATCTGTACATCCCCCCCCCTGTATATATAATATATACTCCCCCTGTATATATATAATGTATACCACCCCGGCCGTCTGTATATAATGTATAGGGGACCGGCCGTCTGTATATAATGTATATGGGGGGGGGGGCCGGCCGTCTGTATATAATGTATATGGGGGGGGACCGGCCGTCTGTATATAATGTATATGGGGGGGGGGACCGGCCGTCTGTATATAATGTATATGGGGGGGGGACCGGCCGTCTGTATATAATGTATGGGGGGGGGACCGGCCGCCTGTATATAATGTATATTGGGGGGGGGGACCGGCCGTCTGTATATAATGTATATGGGGGGGGGGACCGGCCGTCTGTATATAATGTATATGGGGGGGGGACCGGCCGTCTGTATATAATGTATATGGGGGGGGGACCGGCCGTCTGTATATAATGTATATGGGGGGGGGACCGGCCGTCTGTATATAATGTATGGGGGGGGGACCGGCCGTCTGTATATAATGTATGGGGGGGGAGACCGGCCGTCTGTATATAATGTATGGGGGGGGAGACCGGCCATCTGTATATAATGTATGGGGGGGGAGACCGGCCGTCTGTATATAATGTATGGGGGGGGGAGACCGGCCGTCTGTATATAATGTATGGGGGGGGGAGACCGGCCGTCTGTATATAATGTATGGGGGGGGAGACCGGCCGTCTGTATATAATGTATGGGGGGGGAGACCGGCCGTCTGTATATAATGTATGGGGGGGGAGACCGGCCGTCTGTATATAATGTATGGGGGGGGAGACCGGCCGTCTGTATATAATGTATGGGGGGGGGGGAGACCGGCCGTCTGTATATAATGTATGGGGGGGGGAGACCGGCCGTCTGTATATAATGTATGGGGGGGGGGGAGACCGGCCGTCTGTATATAATGTATGGGGGGGGGGGGGAGACCGGCCGTCTGTATATAATGTATGGGGGGGGGGAGACCGGCCGTCTGTATATAATGTATGGGGGGGGGAGACCGGCCGTCTGTATATAATGTATGGGGGGGGGAGACCGGCCGTCTGTATATAATGTATGGGGGGGGGAGACCGGCCGTCTGTATATCATGTGTATGGGGGGGGGGAGACCGGCCGTCTGTATATCATGTATATGGGGGGGGACCGGCCGTCTGTATATCATGTATATGGGGGGGGGACCGGCCGTCTGTATATCATGTATATGGGGGGGGGGACCGGCCGTCTGTATATAATGTATATGGGGGGGGACCGGCCGTCTGTATATAATGTATATGGGGGGGGACCGGCCGTCTGTATATAATGTATATGGGGGGGGGACCGGCCGTCTGTATATAATGTATGGGGGGCCGGCCGTCTGTATATAATGTATATGGGGGGGGGGCCGGCCATCTGTATATAATGTATATGGGGGGGGGCCGGCCATCTGTATATAATGTATATGGGGGGGGGGGACCGGCCGTCTGTATATAATGTATATGGGGGGGGGGGACCGGCCGTCTGTATATAATGTATATGGGGGGGGGGGGGGACCGGCCGTCTGTATATAATGTATATGGGGGGGGGGGACCAGCCATCTGTATATAATGTATATGGGGAGGGGACCGGCCGTCTGTATATAATGTATGGGGGGCCGGCCGTCTGTATATCATGTGTATGGGGGGGGGAGACCGGCCGTCTGTATATCATGTATATGGGGGGGGACCGGCCGTCTGTATATCATGTATATGGGGGGGGGACCGGCCGTCTGTATATCATGTATATGGGGGGGGGGACCGGCCGTCTGTATATAATGTATATGGGGGGGGACCGGCCGTCTGTATATAATGTATATGGGGGGGGACCGGCCGTCTGTATATAATGTATATGGGGGGGGGACCGGCCGTCTGTATATAATGTATGGGGGGCCGGCCGTCTGTATATAATGTATATGGGGGGGGGGGCCGGCCATCTGTATATAATGTATATGGGGGGGGCCGGCCATCTGTATATAATGTATATGGGGGGGGGGGACCGGCCGTCTGTATATAATGTATATGGGGGGGGGGGACCGGCCGTCTGTATATAATGTATATGGGGGGGGGGGGGACCGGCCGTCTGTATATAATGTATATGGGGGGGGGGGGGACCAGCCATCTGTATATAATGTATATGGGGAGGGGACCGGCCGTCTGTATATAATGTATATGGGGGGGGACCGGCCGTCTGTATATAATGTATATGGGGGGGGGGGGCGGGGACCAGCCGTCTGTATATAATGTATATGGGGGGGAGACCGGCCGTCTGTATATAATGTATATGGGGGGGACACCGGCCGTCTGTATATCATGTATGTGGGGGGGGGTCCGTCCGTGTCTGTATATAATGTATGGGGGATGCCGGTGTGTGTGTAGAGGACTATCCATCTCTGTATATAATATAGAGGAAATCTTGGTGTGTGTATAGGGGCCTAGGGACGCTCCATATCTGTATATAATATATAGGGATTGTCTGTCTATAGGGGACATCCATCTCTGCATATCATATAGGGAAAATCTCAGTGTCTATAGGGGAACACCTATCTTTGTATAGAGGACTGTCCTTCCCTGTATATAATATATAGGGATTGTCTGTCTATAGGGGAACACCTATCTTTGTATAGAGGACTGTCCATCCCTGTATATAATATATAGGGATAGCCGGTGTCTATTGGGAGCATCCATGTCTATATATAATGTTTAGGGAGTCCCAGTGTCTATAGGGGATTGTTCATCTCTGTATATAATGTATAGGGGATGCTGGAATACTGGTGTCTGTAGAGGACCACCCATTGTTGTATAGGGGACTGTCCATATCTGTATATAATGTATAGGGATTGTCTGTAGGGTGCGTCCATATCTGTATATAATGTTTAGGGGGTCCCAGTGTCTATAGGGGACTGTCCATCTCTGTATATAAAGCATAATGTGAGAAAACATGGACTTTTTAAGCACCAAACAACAAAATCTATGAATCACATAAAAAACTATATAAAAGATGATGCGTAAAATTGAATACAAGCTACTAATGTGGTGCGAAAGTCCCGAGCCAATCCGGTAGAGGTATTCCCGTTTCAGCCGGGAGCCAATCCCGGAGAGGTATCCCGGTCTCAGCCAGGAGCCAATCCCGGAGAGGTGTCCCGGTCTCAGCCAGGAGCCAATCCCGGAGAGGTGTCCCGGTCTCAGCCAGGAGCCAATCCCGGAGAGGTGTCCCGGTCTCAGCCAGGAGCCAATCCCGGAGAGGTGTCCCGGTCTCAGCCAGGAGCCAATCCCGGAGAGGTGTCCCGGTCTCAGCCAGGAGCCAATCCCGGAGAGGTGTCCCGGTCTCAGCCAGGAGCCAATCCCGGAGAGGTGTCCCGGTCTCAGCCAGGAGCCAATCCCGGAGAGGTGTCCCGGTCTCAGCCAGGAGCCAATCCCGGAGAGGTGTCCCGGTCTCAGCCAGGAGCCAATCCCGGAGAGGTGTCCCGGTCTCAGCCAGGAGCCAATCCCGGAGAGGTGTCCCGGTCTCAGCCGGGAGATCTGAGGCTGCCAGTCTCCGAGGAGGGATTGGCGTAGGTTGGTGTCGGTGGGTGAAGCTCAACATGTTTGACGACAATCCCTCAGGAGTTGGAGTATACGTTTGTTTTGTATGGCCGGCTGTGGAGCTTCAAATCCCTGGTCCCGGCGGGCGATGGCCGAGGTTGGTGGATGAACTCTGGTAAACCGATTGACTGTCCTTACTGGTCATTTATTTATGGAGAACTTCTTTAGGGCCGGATAACCTGCACTGTAGGATGTTGGGAGCTTTGCTGGTCTCTATACTGAGATCACTAGACCTTCCATCATCACCCCTCAGATCTCTGATCTCTGGATGGTGTCATCCTTTGGAATCCACCACATCAGCTGCTTTTATTAAGGATTTGAAGCGCCACAACCGGCTATACAAAGTGAATGTGTATTCGGGCTCTGGTGGGGACCCCTGATGTAAGGG